>NC_056725.1:90780595-90968095 GCF_019279795.1 Protopterus annectens
TTTACACTTCAACTATGTACAAAAAAATTTAAAAAAAAGGGGGAAAAGGAAATAAAAGGTTATATGCAGGTGGGCAAGCCACCCTGCACTTCACCTGGCTTAATACAATAACTCCGAGGTTGTGCTACAGTGCAGTAAAGGGATAATTTCCTTTACTGCACCGCAGAGCAACCTCGAAGTTGGTATATTTAAAGAGCGGGGGCTGCTTTCAACCCTCAGGTATGTTCTTTTTCTTTTTTTTCCCAATCTAATTAGGACAACTTCGAACTTATGGTTTCGACCATATTACGTTCAAAGTTGTTATACTTCGTCTATATAATATAGACCCGCTATAAATCGTGTACCAACACAAAAATTGGTTCAGTAATACCTATATTTTTGGGGACACAATAAGATAAAGTAATTAGAAGTATGGATTAAAATGACCTCTCTTATGGCAACTAAGGATATGTGGGACGAAACTAAACTAAACAAAAGATAAAACTGGAAGCCCAAGTTTATGGATTTGGACAGTAAGATATAAGCAGCGAAAATGTTTTTAGTCTTTTGTTCTATATACAGGTCAGACATATTTTTATCAACCGGATGAGATTCTGTGCACAATAACAAAGAGCTGAAGGAATTTATCTAGAAGGAGAAAGAAAGCAAGAACCAAGTGAGATAAACTGATCCTTCAAACAGAACAAGGTAGTTTTGGATTACCTGATTTGAAGGGACAATTAAGAGCTACCCTTATGCAGTTAAGAGTCATATACACAACATAAGCAGAGGGTTACAATTCAAAGTGGAAAGGGATTATGATGATGAAGTGGGGAGGAGGTCAAGAAATAAGGAGAAAGTGGGATTTTGAATGCAAATCCTTGAGGAGATTACAACCATACAGAATACTATAATGCATAAAAATGCAGAAAGTATTCTAAGAACTAAGCCAACACAACAAAGGAGGAAAACATTTTGCCAACAGGGCTGACTGCAAGTAGGGGTACAAAAAATAGGCAAGAGGGGGTAGGAAGTTACTGGAGAAAACTGGCAAAGGTACTGCAAGCAAATAATTAAAGAGGGGAAAGGTAACAGTATGGGATGAGGCCAAGAAAAAGTCTGGACTGCAGGTTAGAGACTGCCTCACCTACCAGCAACTGACAGAGTACAGGCAAACAGAAAGGAATGGGGGAGTCCCAAGTGCTTTGGTAACACTTTTAGTAGAATCTAAAACAGAAGCTGATGTGACAAAGGTGGTAATTAGTAGGGCATATAACATACCGCATAAGAATCAATCAATCAGAGGAGACTGGAAAAGATTGGGAAAGAAGATTGAAACAGCACTTTACAATGGAATATTGGGAAGACATATGTATGGCTCCCAAGAATGCAAAAAGTCCAGAAGGTTTAGGATTATTACTTGAAAGCAGTTTTCAAATATTTTTTTTCCTCAGGACAATATCAAATATTGAAGATGTGACGGAGAAAAAAAAGAGCTAAAATCATATCCTTTAAGGAGTTGGCAGATTTAAAAAATTCTCCACAGAATACTCTGTCCGAAATATTGGTGCAGCAAACACTGTAACTAAGGAAATTATTATTTTCAGCTGGAAAGCCTCTTACAATATGAGGCTCAAATTAACAAGAAGTACCCAGGGCTCATCCTGTTTTTTCCAGGATCATTTCTAGGACTTCCCCAAATTTGGGGTCATCTGGCTGGGATGGTGGGGTTGAGGTTGAGAATCCATCCAAGCCCAGGGTGGTAAATTCTAGAGGTAAGTCTACATGCTTCCTCTTGCACTTGTCTTTCTTTGGGAGTCCAGAAGAGAAAACTTCAAAGCAAAATAAGAAGCCTTAATCCTGGATGAATCTACAAAAGTGTTGTTGGCCAGCATTGAACGAGTGATAGACTACTCATAAGGTATGCTTTACCAGTACTGGCATGGAGTTACTTTGATATAATGGGACTTTTTCAATGGCTAGATTGTTTTTTCCTTTTATAGAATGCTGGAGACCTCACTTGTTTCATTCTGTTGAAAAGACTGAATGCCAGGCAAGTATAACATGTAACAAATTATCTTATCATTAGGTCTGGTCCCGGCCATCTCATAAGGGTTTGGTTGTGTGCCACAACAAAACCACATCCGGCACTGCCCTTTCTGCATCTTGGAGAAGGTACTCTGGGGAGGTTGGAGCCTTGACATCCAAATGAGTAAGAGTTTTATCTCGCTCTTCCATGTTTACCACGTGCTCATGAACTTCTTTGTCAAATCTGGGGTCCAGAGAAATTCTAGAAACATTACCATGACATCCTTGGTGGAAGCTGGCAGCCTGAGCTACACAGTTCTACCAGACTGCATATTTCTAGCTGCTCCCTCTGTAGAGTTGTAAAGAAAACACAAGAGGTTACTCAACGGAAACAGTTGTTACTTGGGACAAAATGCCATCCTTTAAAAGACCCATCTGGCAACCTCTTAACCAATCAGCAAGATGCCTCTTAAAATAAACCACGTGCCCTGTACGTCATCATCCATATGGATAATGTAGCAGGCATGTAAATGCATTTCCCAAACTGAGTGATTCGCTGCCAAAATCAGTGTGTCAAGACTTTGATGTATCTGCCCGAATAGCCCATTCCCTAGGTTGCTTGTGATGTGGCTCGCCTTCTTTGGTAGCGGGGCTACCAAGTCAGCGTTTCCCATGCAATCCTAGTGTCACCCTTTACAGTAGCCAACGGATGAGGAACCACAGAAAGAGACCACCAAGTTGAATTGAAGTCCTTCTAGAGCTATGACACAGACAGGGTATGGAGACAATGAACTGCACTCCTCCCTTCATTGGGGCCAACTTGGACAGAGAGATCCCTCTATATGGTGTTTAATGAAGAGACTCGTGAACGCCTTAGTTCTATTTACACTGTTAGGGCATGACATACTAGAAAGCGGAGACCCAGGGACAGGCAACATGTGATGTAATCACCACTGCCAGTACTGTGTGAGGGACAGCAAGCATCATGGAATGGCATCAACACTACAACTGATACAGGAAGCAGGTGGAGGGCTGGGTCAGCAAAATTCATGTCAAAAGCCCCAACTCACTGTAATCTGGCATCAACACCTTGGAGTCTAATAGCAACACTGATGATAATGCTGGATTTCTATTATCAACATAGAGACAGCTGGAGTTGGCAAAGCCATTGTCAAAGATGCTGGGTGAAAAAAAAATGAGGTACCAGTGATGACAATATAGAGATTGTTAACATGGAATGGGGGTGGAAACATGTCATGGCAAAAGAATTCCCGGCAAAAAAAAAAGAATAATGCAAACTGGAAGCCATTTTTATTCACTTTCTTAAAAAATGTTGCAATGAAGATCTGTTAAAACACAGCAAATGAGATGCAAGGTGGGAAGGAGGAGGAGAGTTATACCCAGCCTTCACAATTCGTTTTCCTGCCAAGTTGTGTTAATGCCTCCATCTCATCAAATCTACAGGATCTTAAACTGATCCAGAATGGCCACCTTTCACATCAAATAACTAAAGAATAATCTAAGGGATTACTCGCAGGGTGGGTCTCAATAGGTACACCAAGTAAGAAGATGAAGGTAGGAACAATGACATGATTAGTGAGGAAGGTGCAGGCCCCTAGGACTTGTAAGATGCTTACAGCTGCAAGAAGACTGTTTGGTGTGCCCATGGTGGGATGTCAGAGAGATAATATTACAATAAAAATAATGTAGTTCACGGAAAATGAGAAGCACTGCTAACAATTCCAACAAAAAGTAAAGGGAAAAGAGGAGGAGGAGTTGGTAATGCAATAAATTTTGTAACTAAGTGCATGGGTAGAGTGCGTATACAGAAAAAACATACATTAGACAGGTAGCACTTGAAACATCACAGAGGAAACTCTTAAAACAGTATGCTCCCATTCCAATACGTGATATGACAGATAATATAGCCTGCCAAGAATATAAGACAAGTAAACCAAACTGGTATGTACCTTTATTGAAGTCCATTAGTACCAGGCCCAAGAGCAAGAAAATGGAACATAACAGTGGCACGCCAATCGTAATAGTTGAAAGAAGGAATGCAGGCAAGCATCAGCAGATCGCAAAAACAAAAAAAGAGTTCATTTTGAGTAAAAGCAGGTATAATCAGACCCTGAGGTTCAAGTAGTAATATAACAATGTTAGCCAAGAAATCAGAGAGGCCATAAGAAGTTTAATGATGCACACCTTTATGCAGGCATAATTAAAACTTCTTTACAACCTCATGGACGAGTTAGATATCGAATCTAGAGTTGCGAGCCAAGAAGTCACTTTGTCTCGAACTCCTTCAGCTACTGCTCCTGACAGGATATCTGAAAGTTCTTTTATCAGATCCCTGGTAAAACATGCCATGTAATTCGAGGACCTAAGTGCGAAAGTTGATGAAGCGTATATGAACTTCTCAAATCTATCCATATCCCTAGATTACTTATTAGGGGGATAGATAGTGGGACTTTTGTTGGCAAGTTCCTTCTAAGTGGCTGCCACTACTACAATGGTGTCTACTGGAAACCCCTTAGCCCAGTGTGGTTGATCCTTAAGGGCTGACAATATGCAGTCTGGTCTCTTAGGGATCAGCTCCACAGCATCAGGCAAATTCCATGTCCTTTGAGTGACCAGTTTGATGAGGTTGTCAGCAGGTGGACAAATCCAAGAGGTGGACAGTTAGGCACATAAACCCTCAAGATATACCGATTCCTCTGAGGAAGGTTGGATGGTCCAGCCACACCTCTGTTTCAGGATCTCTAGGAAATTCCTGAAGAAAGCATCAACAGAGGGAGACTTGGGGGAACCTTCCCACTTCATCGAAATCAGTATCTTCCATGAATGAATCCTCAGGGGAACTCTAGTACTTCCTCTTGTGCTTTCTCTTTACAGGAACCTCTTCGGTGGGGTGCTCCGGAGAGGTATCCAAAGAGGGCATAACCACAATGGTTCAATCTTAAGCCTTCTGTGCCCTCTGTCCCAGCGAAGAGGCTGAAGGAAGTTCCAGTTGAGGGAAAAGGACCACAATGGACAATGCCCTCTCCATGGCCTGGAAGGCAGGTCCCCTGTAGAGGGGCGGGAGCCCGAAACTGAAAAAGACTCCTTTGGAACCATGGTCCCACCCGGCACAGAGGAAGCCTCCTCTGAGGACAAGCTTATGACTGCACAGGCACTGAGGGGCAAGGACAGCTTTGAAAAGGCTGAAAACAACCCCCTCCCGAACCTGCAACAAAGCTATGGCCCTGGGAGGTCATGACAACCCCCCCCCCGAACCTGCAACGAAGCTATGACCCTGGGAGGTCATGATCAGTGCCAGAGAAGGAGTTCTAACTGGTACCAAAGCTGTCGATATTGGAGCTGTCACCACCTGAGGCACCGAAGTCTCAGTGGGAGTCGGAGGAGGAAGAAGACTCGGGTGGACATGGACACAGTTCCAGCAGCGATGGCGCTAGTAACCAAAGCCGAAGACAGTCCTCTTGCTGCAAGGAGCTGGTCACCATCCTCATTACATCCAATTCCATTAGGCTCATGGTGGATCGGCCAGAGTAAATTGAGGGAGACCTGGGAGGATGTCTTCCCAAGAAGGGACTTGGAAGGCAATCCGCAAAGGGATCTACTGAAGGAGAATACCGGGTCCATGGCCAGTTGCTAATGGGCAATTCCTTTGGATCCTGGGCTTTGGGTGTTGTAATGGATGGAACTGATGTGCTCGGTGCCAAGGAGCCTGGTGCAGAAGTCAGCACTGATGGCACTGAAGGTTGAGATGCCTGGTTCGGTTCAGAGGATGCTATCGGAATCATTGAAGATTTAGGTATTTTCAAACAGCAGTTCCAAGGAAACAGCTGGAACCAGATGAGGTCTCCTTTTAGACTTTTCCCTCTTACTGGAGGAAGAGGAAGAAGTGGAAGGTGAACTAGCCTCTGTTCTGGATGCTGACAGTGACTCTTCAAACTCAGACTTCAAAAGATCCTTTAAAATAAATTTGTTCTTACAGTCAACTAGTGCCCTATGGCTAAAACTATTACATATAGCCCAGTCTTCCTGTAAGTGTACAGCCCCAAGACAATAGACGGTGGGTATGCCCGTCTGAATTGGGCATTTTTCTGTCGCACTTAAGACAACTCTTAAAACCACAGGTGCCTTTAGCTGGCTTATGTACCATAACAAGGAAACACATACGCACACAAGGACTCCACTAAAGCTATACTGAGACTAATCTATCTACACACATACACACACACGTGTGTGTGTGTATATATATATATATATATATATATATATATATATATACATACACACACACACACTTTTTTTTTAACTCAAAGAATTAGCACCGCAAGTACAGAGAATTAAAGTACCAAAAATGGTACAGAAGAAATACCCAAAAGGTAAAGGGAAATGTACCAACAATGGTATGTAAGGCTACCTTAAGGTAAGAGGGAAAAAAGGGGTCACACTCACACTAACAGCAAAAAGGAAGGAGTGGGTAGAAAAAAACAAATCTTTAGATAAAGAAGAACAAGAAGTAATTTACAAAAATGAAACTGCTTTGCTCAAGAGCTTACAGGTGAAGCATCTGGCACTTTGAAGCAGCAAACCAGATCGGAGGTAACTTGGTGAGGAGCGTTATGGGTAGAGCCGAGTTCGAGAGTTTTTGGTACATGCGAGCTGGAATAACGTCGGAGTCGGAACCGAACCCACTATCAAGGACAATGTGAAGATTGACATCATCAGATATACCTTTACAAATTCTGTACACAAACCACATGAAGTTATTACTGAAATTTTTGGAACAAGAGAGCATGACTTCAAGCATGAAATCAATTAATGATGTTGTAACAGACATTGTTTAAGGAGGACGATAACAGACACAAACAAACAGTGGGATAAAAAAGATACTGTTGTCACAGGTAAGAGAGATGTCTGGTGGTAGTGTTACTGTAAGAGGGTTTGCACTTAGAATAAATATGATCATCAAATTAACAAATATTTAAGCACATCTTGAATAATTGCAACAGGAATAATCACTCTAATTACACTAATAAATCTGTACAGCATATCATATCCACATGACATTTATACTTACTGCTGAGCAAGGTTATGAATGCAGTTTTAGTAGCCAGTTTATAAATACAGTCCATTAGGAATGGAAGCAAAATAAAGATGACTGAGGACTGAAGCTTTGATTGAGTTTATGAAACTACTTTCATTAACCCAAATTATTAAATCAAAACAATTATAGGAAAGTAGTGCTACTTAAACCCAATAATCAGCATTTTCAATCCACCCTGTACAACATGGTGGGAGATATTATAATGTGCTAATTGTTAGAGGTGGGTAATTTATTACAAAAAGGACACCTTCAGAAGCAAATAGGATGCCATGCAGCAGAAAAAAAAAAAAAAAAAAAAAAAAAATGGCTTGTAATGCCACCTTAAAGCTGAATGATTTGCTGGAGCTAACTGTATCAAAGAAATACGTTGCAGGTGAAAAAGAAGAGGATGAGAAAAGGAATAAACACAGAAAGAGTAATCAAAAAGCAGCATCAGCTGTATGAAAAGATGAGGACTTAAAGTGATCAGAATAAAAGAGATTCTCATAGGTAAAAATTTGGAAAAGATGCTTACTAGGGACAAGTTAGAAAGCAAAAATAACTTGGCCAGTGATTAAATTATGTTTTACATGCATACTAGATGCAAATATAAATACAGGAAAAGATAAACGAAAGAATGTCAGAAATACCTGATAAAGAATACCCCAGCAAATTATTCAGTATGTACAATAACACCACCACCACAGATTATAACATGGGGGGTTCACACATAAAGATGTGAGGTTTAGGGAATGGTTATCAATTGGACCACCTGTGACAAAGAACACATTTTTTGGAAACACCAATATTTCTATGGCTCCTGATTATAGTGAAACAAACACTAATAGGCTTAAGCAATTGGAATCTGAACTTGTGCCTATAACCTATGCTTTCCTTTCAAAAGATATGTGAAGGAAGGTTTTGATCCTCTCAAGAAAAAAAAAAAAAAAAGTTCTCAAATTCCTGCATAAAAGGATGCCTGAGCCATCCTGATTAAAGGGTCATCAGTTTATTGTGCAGCATATGCAAAGTTTTAGAAAAACTTGTGTCTCAGGAACCGATAAAAGAACTCAGCATACAAAGTAGAAACAACACACACACACATCCCCGTAAACACACAATGCACATTAAATAAGGCATATGTTTGTATACTTGAAACAGTACAGCACAGTTGTAGATGGAAGAAATACCGACAGATTTCTATTTTGGAGACTGATACCACAGTGGTATCAAACTCTTGACTAATACGTTAAAGTCTCAACAGATTAATAGAAATGCGATTACATTAAATAATCGGTATCTAGAGGAAGTTATTCTTTTGTTTTTTTCCCCACGGGCAATTTGGTTTCTTAGCAACAAAGTAGCTCTACAAGGCTCAACTCTAAGGCTTGACTTATAAAGTAAAGGTGGCAGGATAGATACAAAAAAGCTATACAAATATATATAAAAAAGAGAAACCAGCTCTGGTAGAGACATTAGTGGGAAAAAAGATGCTATTAAGAAAGGAATACTCAGTAAGGTATATAAAACGTTACAAAATTATTCTAAAAAACAAACATAAGAGAAAATGGGGAATAGATACTGCAGACATGAATGGAAAGAATCGGGAAATTGGGAATCCATTTTCTGGGAATGTGTGAAGTTACCCAAGTTTAAGGACTCCCTAGAGAATGTCTTGACACAATTGCTAGGGAAGAACATTACATTAAACTAAGGAGATGAAGCTATTGATTTGTTGTTTAGGTTCTGAACTGCTGAGACATAGAAAGGCCTTATTAAGTTTAATGTTAACCAAAAAAAAAAAAAAAAAAATTACACAAAAGTAGTGGAAATCAAATATTAAACTATCTGCTAATGAGGTACTAAACGTTGTAAAGGAAATAAAGGATCTACAACTGGGATCATTAGAAGACTGAGGAAATAATTTCCCCTCTTTATTCCTGGATGCAAAACCTTTGGTTATGAGATGTGCCACACAGAAGGACTTTCTGACCACAGTGGCAATGTGGTGGTCGAAGGAAAGGTTACTGTCAACCTGGGTGCCCAGATCTCTCATAACACCTTCAGTGTTCATGGGCTCCCACTGATGTGATAATTAGTGGGAACTGAGATTTACCCAAGGGGATAATGCATTTTTTGGCGTGAAGCTTAAGCCTATGTCTCCTACACCAGTCATTGGTCTCAGTGAGGCCTTTTTCTAGGATGTCTGCATCACTTGAGGTGTTAATAATGGCTCCCAGCTTGCAGTCATCTGCAAACTTGATCATCCAGAGTCCCTTTGTGTTGTCCTGGACTTCGGAGAAGTAATGCCAAACAGGAGAGGACCCAGGACAGATCCCTGTGGGACTAGACTCTTGACTGGTCGGCAGTCTGACTTGGAATCCGCTACTTTCACTGTGGGCCCTGTCTGTGAGCCAGTTTGCAACACACCTAGTGATATAGGTTGATGCCTAGTTCGGCAAGTTTATCAATAATCCCGGAGTGAGGAATGGTTCAAAGGCCTTGTCCAGATCGAGGTAGGCACTGCCTTACCCTCATCCACAGTCTTGATGACTGACTCGAAGAGGTTAAGCAGGCAAGATCTCCCTTTAACAAAGCCAAACTGTGTGGGGTTTAGAGTTTGGAGATTACCTATATCCTTGTTAATCAGGTACATGATGACAGTTTTACATATCAGACTCGTCAAGTTAATGAGGTAATAATTCTCAGGTTCTGTGGTCGCTCCCCTTTATGGAGAGGGATGACTGTAGCAATGTGCCATTCGGTAGGGACAAAGCCTGAGCCAAGGCTGTGACAGAAGAGGGCACACAGATGTGGTGCCAATTAATTTTGTAGTTCATGTAGAACACAGACAGGGATATTATCAGGTCCCATAGATGCTGTATTCTTGGCCTTGGACAATGCAGCTTTTACTTGTGCTGCAGAAATGCTGCATACCTGGCATTCTTCTGGTATTGTGATTGGGACTTTGGGGGGAGTAAAGTTAGCACTGAACCTGTCAGCCACTATGTTGGCAATATCTGTTGGCTCAGTTTAGGAGGTACCACTGTGCAATAACTCAAAGCAAATCTGGGTATTGCCAAGAAGGTTCTTGATATAACTATAGAAGGCTTTGTGGTTGATTTTAGTGTCTGCAGCAATTCTGCCTTCATAGCTGGCTTTATAGGATTTGGCAAGGGATCTCAACTTTTTGTTGAGGCTAATAAGGGTGTTTTTCCAGTCTTGGGACTTCACCTTTTCGACAAACAGTTTCTTCCTTCTGTTGTAGAGTTTACTGATGGCTTGGGACCACCAGATTGGCTTCCTATTTTGGAGGATAGTGTCTTGGTTCTATTGGGTATGGCTAGTTCCATACATTTATGTATGTGTTCGTACAGTGCATTGGTGTATGCTTCAGTAGTCATGCAGCTATTTTCCATTGGCATGGCTGCTGTGAAGTTAGCCACCTCTGTTTTTAGGAGCCCAAAGTCAGCTTTGGAGAAGTTTTTCAAGGTGGTCACCTTTGTGGAGGGTGTGGATGAGATGTAGATTTCCATGGTAATTAGTTTGTAGTTGCATCTAACCAGGGAGGAACTGACTAATGGTGTAGAGCAACGCCCACGTTAGTGATAACCGGGTCCGGGACATCTAGTGGGGTTCTGAATGAGCTGGTCCAGGGCATTGGAACTGATGAATTCCAGTAAGTGTTGGGCCAGTAAATTTGTACATGGGTAGTCTTCCCAGTTGAAAGAGGAGTAGTTGAAGTCTCCTAGTATGAGAGAGTATTGGGCTGGACCTTGATAGATTCCAGGGTTCTTAGGAACGTGGAGTGGGAGATGATTGGGGTCATACAGCAGGCTATGACCTGAATCGCCGTCTTACCCAGTGTTAGTTGTACTTAAAGTATCTCAGATGCATTATGCTGGGCTACTAGTCTGGAGATGACAATGTCTGGAGGCTGGGTTTTGGCATGCACCTCAGAGAAGTATATTCCAATTAACAGAGGCCCCAAGACCAATCCCTGGAGTACAATGCTCATTACGGGCCTACTGAGGTGGCTTCCCTATTTTGATTAGGTGAGTTCTATCAGTGACCCAGTTTATTACCCATCTAGTAACATATGGATTGATGCCTAGTTGATACAGTTTATCTATTATGCCCGAGTGAGGAATAGTGTCAAAGGCTTTGGCAAAGTCAAGGTAGGCGGTGTGCACCGTCTTCCCCTCATCCATGGCTTTGGTGACTATCTCAAAGAAGTCGACCAGATTTAACAGACATGACCTCCCCTTGACAAAGCCAAACTGCGTGGGATCGAGTGTTTGGAGGTTGCCAATGTCCCTGTTAATTAGGTCCACGATAATCCATTCCATGGCCTTGCAGATCAGGCTAGTTAGGCTGATGGGTCTATAATTTCCTGGATCGGTGGACGCTCCACCTTTGTGTAAAGGGATGACAGTAGCTGTCCTCCACCCAGCTGGGACAAAGCCAGTACTTAGGTTTTGGTTAAAGAGGGTGCCTAATGGTGCGGCAAGTTCGTATAGGATGCAGCCTAGGATGTTATCAGGTCCCACGAAGGCTGTATGTTTTGCCTTTGAGAGGGCAGTGATGACCTGTCCCCTAGAAATAAGGGGAGGGGAGGCAAGTACTGGGGATGTCCTGATTTTTCGCTGAATCTGTCAGCAAGTATGTTGGCTATACCTACACCATTTGCGTATGTGGTGTCCTTCACCACCACTTCTGAACAGATCAGAGTGCTTTCTTTGAGATTGCAGACATATGTAAAGAAGGCCTTATGATGGTCTCCAGTAGATGTGGTCAATAAGGATATGAAGTTGGCTTTAGAGGATTTCACTAGTGCTCTTATTTGTTTGTTCAGGCTAAGGAGAGATTCCTTTCAGTTGGGCACCTGCTCCTTCTTGGTCCTGGACAGCAAAATTTTCCTTTTTGTTATATAGTTTATTTATTGCAGATGCCCACCAGACAGATTTACTCTTCCTTGCAGCATATAATTTTGTCCTGTCAGGTATTCCTGAGTCCAGGCATCTATATAAAAGCTCGTATAGTACTTTGGTGTAGATCTGGACATTGGTGACAGCTCCTACAGTGGGGGAGGGGGCTGTGAAGCTATTTATACCATCCTTCAGGAGGTTGTAAACAGTTTTAGAGACTTTTTTTTTTTGTTTGATCCTAGCTGGGGGAGGGGTGGTCAGGGGAGATGGTGACTTCGAAAGTGACCACTTTATGGTCTGATCTTACCAGGGAGGATGATATCATAGGGGTGCTGAAGTGGTTACTCATGTTGGGCAATACCAAGTCCACGATATTATCACCTCTTGTGGGGGTATCTACTAGCTGTTCCAAGGCATTTGCATTCTGGCATGAGTAGTTTTTCCAATCTATGGATGGGTAGTTAAAGTCACCCAGGATCAGGGTAAAGGGATTAATCTTGATAGATTCGAAGAGGTCCAGACAGGTGGAGTAGGCACCTGGAGTCAAATTTGGGGGCCTGTAGCTTGCTATGATTTGAATAGGGGTCTTGTCAATGGTTAACAGCCCCTGGAGTGTCTCCTGTGCGAAATATTGTTTGATCAGCCTGAAGGTGTGTGTGTGTGTTTATGTATATGTGTCTAATATATATTGAAACTCCACCTGCTTTGGCTTTGCTGCCCACAGTTTGGGGTCTCAAATGTATGATAGGATGAGTAACCTGGTAAGGCTGGGGTGAGACTGCACAAATGACAGATTCCAGGGTTAAGAATGCTTGCAATGAGTGCAGTTTCATGTTTAGACTCCTAGTGCTTAGCAGCATGACCCTTAATTTGTGTTTTGTTGAAATTTTTATGTTGACTTTATCGACCTCAGGACTTTAAAAAGGCACTATGCACAAGAATAAGAACAGAGTTACAATGGAAAATGTATGAATAATGTGTGTTCATAACAACAGAAAGTGCTATAGTGATCTTTTTTCATTGGCATTAATGAATTTATGTTCATATCACAAATTAACAGTATGATGAATTAATAAAATAATTAAAAAAAACAAAGGACCTTTACTCTTTTCAGAATATGCAAACACTATTTACACAAGTTCCAACAAAGAAGTGGTGTGTAAATCACACAAATGACTTAATCACCCTGCATACAACACTGGAGTCAGTTGTACATGCAAAATTCAACTGAACCAATCAAGGAACACACCAATGAACACAGTGACTGTAAATGTATTCAAAAGATCAGTCACAAGATTTAGAAAGGTGCTACAAAAGGGGGTAACATTCATTTATAGTAAATAGAAAGGTGCTACAAAAGGGGGTAACATTCATTTATAGTAAAGTATAAAGTATTCTTACTTCTGAAAGCAATTTAAAATAAAATGACAGCAATACTTAGATTTATAGTTAGCAACACTCTTTGTGGCATAGTTTCCCTGTGTTAGTCTGATCAAACTAACCTTGGAGATGGCAATAAGAGTATTATTTTCTCATGTGTTACTAACCAAGATAGTCCTATTAGGCCACTGGCCTTTCCTAAGGGGAGACAAGGTGGTTATTTATACCGACTAGGGGAAATATGACCAGGACAATGGGAAAAAATTAGCAACTCATTTTGATAAATGCCATGGAATCATTTACAGCCACCCGTGCTACTACACCCTGCTTTAACATGTCATCTAAAGGATATTTTAAAGAAAGAACATGTTTAGTAAACAAAAAAGACCACCACTTACTTACAAAGAGGATAACTGATATGGACGTATTATCACATGTGGGCAGATTTCATAATCTGTATGTGGAACTCTTGAAACACAGAAAGCTGTAAAGTGATAGTAATCTACAAATGGCTTAGATGGACAGGTTTATGTACAAATGCATCAAGGAGCTTAATGCTGCAGATCCCACGCTGGAACTTATAGGTGCCCATGTAGTTATCCTGTTCTTTCTTAAAGATACAGAAAAATATAACCAAAAAGGGTTGATTTCTGAAAACAAAAATGAAAATATTTGGTAAGAATGAAGTGAATTTTGCAGTAGGAACTCAGAAATTTACATATTTCCCAGTGTACACTACCTGGACTAGACAGAAAATATATTTCACAGGAACATCAGTATTTAAATTGACAGCTTCGATACACATTCAATAACTACTTCAGATCATGCACTAATAAGTGCCAAGATAAAAAATGCAGCTATACAACTAAGGCTCTTATACATAGCACAAGCAGAAAGCTACAATTCAAAGTGGAAAGGGACGATGATGAAGCAGGAGGGAAATTCAGGAAATAAGGAAAAAAGGAATTCTGGGTGCAGATCCTTAAAGAAAACAAGTCACACAGAATATTACATTCATTAGGTATCAGAAAGTACACCAAGAACTAAGAGAACATGAGGATGGAGAAAGGAGACTCTGCCAATAGGGATCACTACAATTAAAGGAATGTATGGGATGAGGATGGCAAAAGAACTAAGGTATTGGAAACAAATAATTAAGAGAAGGAAAGGTAACAGAATGGGAAGACAAAAAGACATTTGGACTGCAGGCTAGAGATTGCCCTCCCTATCAGTGATTGATATCAGAGTACAGACAAAGAGAAAGGGATAGGGGAATCCTAAATAAAAAAATTGCACTGGTTCAGTTTTTAACTGAAACTGGAACACAAGTTGCTGTTAAAAAGGGATAATTAGTGGGGCATATAAAATATTGCACAATAACTACAGGAATCAATCAGAAGAACCAAGAAAAGACTGGGGAAAGAGATAACATGTCTTCCCAATGCTTCTTTGCTAATTGCATATGTATGGCTCCCAAATATGCAACAAAATCTAGAAGGATTTTTGTTTGGAAGTATTTGCATAAATACTGTTGTACCCTAAGCAGACAACAAATATTTTTTCCTTGTATAGACTGCAATTGTTGGAAGTGTGATGGGGAAGAAAGAAATAACTGAGAACATATATTTTGGGAATGAAATGAGCTGGCAGACTTTAAAAATTCCCTACAGGGTACTCTTCCCAGAAATAATGGGGGAGCAAATGAGTGCAACTAAGAAAATGATTTTTTGAGCTGGGATGCAGGATCTGAATTGCCTAGACATAGCAAGGCCTTGCTGAGTTTAATTCTGGTGGCTGTCAAAAGTGATTACTAGAAAATGGAAATCAAAATATAAAAACAATGCTTGAAATGCTGAATATTGTAACAGAGATAAAATAACAGGAAAAGTAGGAGTAAATTACATAGAAAAAATGGAAATTGTGAAACAATATATGCAGAATGTTTTGGAGGAAGAAGAATGAGGTTTAAAAGATGGCAGAATTGAACACTTTATACAAAATTGCTTTGATTATAAAATATATAGCAATATATGCGATGTATACTATTTGAAAATGTGAATTTATGCAAGTTTGCCTATGTCGCAAGTGATAAATCAATAAGGGGGTTAAAAAATGAAGGGTTAGGTACAACTATCACAATTCCCTGCGTGATGCTGTCTTTTCAAACAGCCTCTTTTCTGTCTGACAAGGTGTTCTTTTTTTCTGCTGTCTCACCAAGAGGTCTTCTCACCAGTGGCACATATGTTTTTTTCCTTATCAGAAATGCAGATTATTGGGTACTACCAATTATTGTTTACAGATACTAATGTAATAGAACAGACACAACCAAATGGTTTGCTATCAGGGTAAACACTGTGCAAACCTTTGTTAATGACGACTGGAAAGTATTAATAAGGCACCTCATGGTGTGCCATGTGAAAAGCTGTTGTCACTGTCAAAGGAAGATTGGGATGCACTCTGGGATACAGTCTCCCCTGTCTATTCTTTCTCCTCAGGTTACTGACTAGCATATCAGTGGGAGTGCTAAGCAATAGGTAACCTATCTACCACATAAGGAGTGGTTTCTGGCCCAGAATATTGGCCACCATTTGGGCAGTTTTTCCATCTCTTAACTTTCCCATTTAAATGCCCGCATTTGCACTTGTTTCCCCCCCTTTCCTGTAACTAGTCTAGTCCAGATAGAGACTGTTTGTAAACTCTTGAGCCCCCAAAGCCTTTATGTGTTGGAGGGAAGCCTTTTAGCTTATCAGTGGGAGTTGTAACCACTAGGTAGCCTACCTACCAGATAAGGAGTGGTTTCTGGCCCAGAAATTGTATTTATTGGCAGTTTTTCCATCTCTCTCAACTTTCTGATTAAAAAGCCCACATTTGCACTTGTTTCCTCCCTTTCCCATAACTAGTCTAGTCCAGATACAGACTTGCTGTATCCATGACCGTTTGTAAGCCTCTGAGCCAGAGTCTGCTCTTCAATTTTTCCCTTAGATCTACTAGTTCTCTCCTCTCCCGCACTTATACTACCTTATTAGTCTAACAATTTACCAGACTTCTTGTAGCAATTATTGTAGCACACAAATGTGCTTCCAGCACTAAACATTCTACAAGGAAACAGATCTAGTACTTATTATCAATGCCCACCCCTCCAGGCATGTCTAAAGGTCAGTTCTCTGAGTTAGTTTCCTATTAACCTGGTGACCTTGGGCATCCTGAGGCAATGTAGCAACTGTCTCATGTACACAGACAACCTTCTCCTCTTACCTTCCAACACTCAGACTCACGAGAGATGCACTTAAATATACAGATTGGAAGCCACTCACTTTCCAGCCAAGACCAGACTAGCTGGTCAAGAAGAGAAGGTCGACACTTGCACCACACCACATGGAACACATAGCACTCCAGAATACACACCAGCACTGCCTTCACATAAAAACACACACCCACCTTCGCAAAGGCTCTCAATACAAATCTACACAAGCAGCAGAGACCTCGAAGGCAGAAACACACTCGACCAGCACAACACAACACTAATCACGAGACACATAATTCTCCTAAACAGTGTGTCACTCAACCAAAACCCCTAAGACCTAACAGCATGACCAACATACTAGTCATAGGTGATTCGATAGTGAGGCACACTGATGTCTAACTCACTAGGTTGAATAAAGAGAAAGTAACAGTCAACTGCCTGTCAGGTGACAGGATCTGCCACATAACGCAAGCACTCAGGTCCCTCAACAGGTATAAATATGACTCTGTCATTGTACATGTGGGTGTGAATGACCCGAGACATACCTCCCTGAACTACATGAAAAAAAAAAAAGAGACATGGATGAGCTCTTAGATTATGTAGCCCAGGGGTATGACCCTAGCCCTGAGCAGCATCCTACCATCACCCAGAATGATACCACAGTACAAGCAGAAAATTACTGATTTCAACAAGTGGATCCAGTATCTGTCTGCCTGGGATGACATGAATGACGGACCTCGGTGCTTTGACAGAGATGGCCTGCATCTGTCACCCCTGGGCTTCCGGATACTGGCCAAGGCTCTTGCCACCCATATAATGCCTTTTTAGATGGTTCAAGACCAAAATTACCACTGTAACAGCTACAAACAAATGCAATCTGAGGGTCATGCTTCTCAATGCTAGAAGTCTAAATCTCAAAATGCACTTGCTTGAAGCACTCCTTAAAATGGAGAACATCGACATTTGTGTTGTAACACAGACATGGTTACAGGCAGCAGAAAGCACCCCTGCACTACCAGGCTATAACTCATTCCACACCTTTCTGCCCCAGAACTTGGACCAAAGCTCCAAAGGCGGTGGTGTTTCCATATTCATAAAGGATGCGCACACCTCCAGACTGGTAGCCCAACATAATGCATCAGAGATACTTCAGGTACAGCTAACATTGGGTAAGACAGTGATTCAGGTCGTAGCCTGATATAGGTCCCAAACTATGTTCCAAGACTCGCACTCCACGTTCCTAAGCACTCTGGAGAATATTAGGGTCCAACCTAATACTCTCTTACTGGCGGCTTCAACTAGCCCTCCATTAACTAGGTAAACTTCTCATGTACCAATACACTTGCCCAACGTTTCCTGGAGTTCATTAATTCCAATGCTCGTTCTTACCCCAACTAGAGGTGACAACATCCTTGACCTGGGCGACTATTGCTCCACACCAATAGTCAGCTCCTCCCTGGTTAGATCCAACCACAAACTAATCACCTTGGAAATCCAGATCCCTCCCACCCTCCCCTCCACGCAAAGTTAAACACCATGAAAACCAAAGCTAACTTTGGGCTCTTAAAAACAGAGGTGGCTAACTTCACAGCACCCATGCAAATGGAAAATAGTTGTGTGACCGCAGAAATCATACACCAATGCACTGTACGAACACATACACAAATGCATGGATCTCGCCATACCCAACAGAACCAAGATGCTCTCCTCCAAAAAACGTACGCCAATCTGGTGGTCACCTGTAATAAACAAACACTACAAACAGAAGGAGGAAACTGATGCGGAATAAGGTGAAGTCCCAAGACTAGAAAAACTCCCTTATCAGCCTCAACAAAAAGTTGAGATCCCTCAAATCCTCTAAAGCTAGCTATGAAAACAGAATTGCAGCAGATAGTAAAGACAACCACAAGGCCTTCTATAGTTCTGCAAAGAATCTCCACAGCAATACCCAGATTTGCTCTGAGCTACTGCACAATGGTACCTCCTATACCGAGCCAACAGATATTGCTAGTATACTGGCTCACAGATTCAATGCCAACTTTACTCCCACATCCAAAAGGGCCATTCACAATACCAGTAGATAGCCAGACACCCAGTATTACTGCTGCACAGGTTAAAACAGCACTGTCCAAGGCCAAGAATACAGCTTCTATGGGACTTGACAATATCCCTGGTTCGACATGAACTACAGAGTGAATTGACACCTCACCTATGTGTCCTGTTCAGTCACAGCCTCACATCAGGTTTTGTCCCTACCGAATGACGCACTGCTACAGTCATCCTTCTCCACAAAGGAGGAGTGACTACAGACCCTGGGAACTATCACCCCATTAGCCTGATGAGTCTGATATGCAAAGCTATGGAATGCATCGTCGTGGACCTAATAAACAATGATATAGGGAATCTCCAAACTCTGGATCTCACACAGTTTGGTTTTATGAAGGGTAGATCATGCCTGCTCAACTTGGTGGACTTCTTTGAGTCAGTCACCAGAGATGTGGATGAAGGCAAGGTGGTTCATACAGCCTACCTTGATCTGGCCAAGGCTTTTGATACCATTCCCCACTCATGAATCATAGAAAAACTCGCAAAGCTTGGCATCAACCCTTATTATCACTAGGTGGGTTGCAAACTGGCTCACCGATAGAACCCACGCAGTGAAAGTAGCTGACTCCAAGTCAGAGCGCCGACAAGTCACGAGTGGAGTCCTACAGAGTTTGGTCCTGGGTCCTCTCCTGTTTAGTATCTACTTCTAAGTCCAGACCAACACGAAGGGACTCTGGCTGACAAAGTTCGCAGACGACTGCAAGTTGGGAGCTATTAACTCCCGAAGTGATTTGCCATCCTACAGAATGGCCTGAGACCAAAGACTGGTGTCAGAACCATGGCCTTAAGCTCAATGCCAAAAAATGTGTGGTCATCCCCTTTGGGAAAAACTCGGATCCCATGAATTACCACATTGATGGTAGTCCACTGAACAAGGAGGAGTTATAAGAGATCTGGGAACACTGGTTGCAACCTCTCATTTGATCACCATATTGCCACTGTGGTCAGAAAGTCCTTCTGTGTGGCACATCTCATTACTAAAGGTTTTGCATTCAGGAAGAAAGAGGTCATTGTCTCCCTCTACTCTTCCCTCATTAGGCCAATCATAGAATACAATGCCCCATTTGGCATGTACCTCACCAGACCCCTGCAACAACTGGAGAGGCTGCAAAAGTACCTCACAAAGAGGATCCTAGGCCTTAAAACATGTGTCCTATATGGACAGACTCAAAAAAACTCCAACTATTCTCTGTCTCATATCGCCTACTTAAGACGCAATCTCTGCTCGACTTACAAAGCCATGTCTGACTCAGCTCTGTTAGAAATGCTACATCTAAAGAGATCCCAATCCTTCCACACCACACGCTCCAGAGACCTCAACCTCATTACCACAATTAACAGAACATGCTGGAGGGACAGGTTCATAACCCAGAGACTGCCCATGCCATGGAACAGGCTTCCCATACATGTCAAGCAGAGCACCTCGCTGACCCTCTTCAACAGAAATCTTGATGAGTGGATGGGAAACAGAAAATTCACCCTGGGGATAACTCCAATGGCTCTGCTCAACAGAGGCACTGGGAACTAAGGTCGGGCGGCACTATGCCAGGGTAATCCTCTGGCTAGGCTTGTAAAGGCCCCAGGGCCATTAGCCTAGTACGCACATATGAACCTAAACATGGTTAATGGATTTTTTCAAAATGCCAGTGGTCATACATTACACAAACAACAGCTATGATTCTATGCTGGAGAGATGAGGGGAAAAACAAGTACATTCATTTAAAACTTTCCACAATTACCCGATTTTTATTTAATTTACTTATTTTTGTTAATTAGATAGGTGGGGTGGTCAATGGACCCTTTCCAGCAATGACTCAAGTAGAATGGCAGTCAAAAACAGTGAAAGTAACACAGAATTTACAACACAAATTGGTCAACATGACATTTTATACAAATCAAAGATAAGCAATCAACTTCACATAAATGTAATGCTGACAATCATGTTAACTAAGTCATCTCACTACCTAGTTGTTCAAATCTAAATGCAATTTAAGAAAATATAAGCTTAATATTTACTACTGTAATCATTATTTATTGATTTGATTTCAGTTCAGTATTATCAAAGACATCTGCTATTTTGTGTAAGTAAAGTAACTATGAAGAGCAGATTTTTAACATTTGCTATCAGACAAATATAGAAGTAGGTCTCTTTGGTGAGCTGTCATGTTCTCTCAAAGTTTAGTATGATCAGCTAGTTTCCTTAGGTCATGGTTAACTGTTTCACCCTTGTTAAAGCTCTTATACCCAAGAGCAAGGCATAAAGGAGGTCTATGAAAAGTAAGTGTGATGCCTTCTAAGATTCAAAGATAACACAGAAACACACAGGGTTTAGGATCTATAAAGACTGATGAAGAAGGATAAGATGCACTATTATTTGATTTCCTGCAATGACTTAAAACAGTACTTCTCCGTTAAAACCCTACCACTGCTTCACACTGCAGACACTTGCATTGGCAACGCGATTTCCCTACTACCAAACAGACCTTGATGTTTTTCCTCATCTCGGCAGGAAAAGTACCATAAAACAAACAAATCCAGGTGATTTTGTAAAGTGGTGCAAAATCTCTAACCTACCTATGCTTGTCTGAAATACTATGCAGGAATCATAAATATCACTGACTTAACAAATCGTGGCTCACTACAATAAATCCAACATACTCTCAGCTTTGTTTCGGACTACATGTGTTTTATTTTTATCAGAATAAAAATGTGTACACCTCGTGTATGTTACAGACAAAAGGATAAACGGAAGGTAACTGTCTTCACAACAATGTAAACAGACAATGGGCAGGAAAGAGACGAACCACAGATCTCGGACGCATGTTATTTAAAGAACAGACAGTGGAGTACGCACTAGGCAGACCTCATCCTCATAAAAAAATAACCTTCTTTACCTATTATCTGTGAACTATTCAAGTGTGTAAAGAAAATGTTTGTCGGGAAATGAACTGAAAAGTAGAAGTACGCCGATTTCACACTATGAATATGCTTCACATTTCCACCTGTCTTAATTTCAAACTCTTCCTCATTTAAGTGACAAAACTGTGCCTTGAAACCTGCATATCACAGCATGCTACTTATATTTATGTTTTAGTTCCTATGTCTTTATACAGTCCCACGCAATTCTAAAGAACATTATTTTCATAGTAACAGGAAATCTAAACAACCCTAACACTCACACACTTTTATATATATATATATATATATATATATATATATATATATTAGATACGCGCGTGTGTATTTTTGATATAATACACCATCCAAAGCAGCAATTCCAACATGTTCTACTGTTTTGAAAATGTGTGTAATGATAACAATCAAACATGCCAGGACATGGATTCCTTGTACTAAACATTTAACTGCAGCGTGTAGTGAACTAGTAGGAGTTTAACGGACATATCTAAGTAGGTGTGTATGTCTGAAAAAAATAAACCATCCAAAGCAGCAATACCAAATTGTTGTACTGTTTGGAAGACATGTTTAATGAGAACATTCAAACATCCGAGGGCATGGATTCCTTACATTAAACATTAACTGCTGCAAGTATCGAAGTGGCAGGGGTTTAACAGAAAAGTACCCTTAAAACAAGATAATTAAGACTCCCCACCCACACACCAGAAGTCTCAGTGATAGTAACCAAGTCTGAAATAGAATATTAGATGAGAAGACCAAGACAGAGGAATATTGGAGATACATGTGATACATACTGGCTTCCTTCTGGTCTCTCCACTTGTTCTCTTACCTTGCATAAACTATGTGGGAAGGCAATATGCAGATCTTAAATTACTAGTAAAAAAGAGATCTACTAGAAATTAAGAACCGTGCTTTTTCCTTTTTTATATAATTTAAGTATGACATTTTTGACAAATGTGAAAAAAAAAAAAAGAAAAATGCAGTGATTACACTGATAGCCTAGTATGAACCTATCTGCCCTAGGGCATTTACAAGCCTAGCCAGAGTGTGTTTGGCTTTCGCCACCCATTTTAAATGAATTTTGCTATGCCCTTTTTCGAGGTTAGTATACTGTGCCACTGTCTAACAGTGACACAGAAGTGATACCCGGAGTAAATCTACGATCTCCCATCTACTCATCAAGATTCCTCTTGAAGAAAGTCAATGAGGGACTCTGCCTAACCTGGACTGGGATTTTATTCCAGAGTGAAGGGAGCCTCTGGGTTATGAATCTGTCCCTCCAGCATGTCCTATTTATTTCAGTGCTGAGGTTCAAGTCTCTCGAGCTCGTAGCTCGATGGGATTTGGATTTTCTGAGGTGCAGCATGTCTATTAATTCCAGGTTGGACATGGCTTTATACGTCAGGCACAGATCGCCTCTGAGCAGGCGGTATGCCACTGAGTAGAGCTGGAGTTTCTTTAACCGGGCAGCATATGGCATCTGTTTGAGCCCTTTGATCCTCTTGGTGAGGTACTTTTGGGGTCTTTCCAGTTGCTGCAGGTGTCTGGTAAGGTACATCCCAAAAGGGGCATTGTACTCAATTATGGGCCTGATGAGGGATGAGTAAAGAGGCACAATGACCTCCCCTGATCTAGATGTGAATCCCTTCATGATTAGGTGGGCTATATAAAATGTTTTTCTAACCACTTTGACCACGTGGTTGTCGAATGAGAGATTGCTATCAACTTGGGTCCCCAGGTCCCTAATTACTTCTTCTGTACTTAATGGATTACCATCTATGTGGTAATTTGTGAGCACTTTTATTTTTACCGAAGGGGATGACTATACACTTTTTGGCGTTTAGCTTGAGGCCATGGCTCTGGCACCAGTTGTCCGTTTCTATGAGGCCCTTTTGTAGGATGCTTGTGTTGGCTGGAGAGTCGATTATGGCACCCAGTTTGCAGTCATCTGCGAACTTGGTCAGCCACAGTCCTTCCGTGTTGGCCTGTACCTCTGAGAAATATATACCGAACAAGAGAGGTCCCAGGACTGAGCCTTGTGGGACGCCACTTGTAACTGGTTTGGAGTCTGACATGGCTCCAGCAATTCTAACCATGTGGGTTCTGTCCTTGAGCCAGTTTGCAACCCATCTAGTGACATAGGGGTTTATATTTAAGCTGGTGAACTTATCTATAATGCCCGAGTGGGGTATTGTATCGAAGGCTTTTGCCGAGGTCCAGGTAGGCTGTGTGGACCACCTTCCCCTCGTCAATGGCCTTGGTGACTGTTTCAAAGAAATCGACCAGGTTTAAGAGGCAGGATCTGCCCTTAACAAAGCCGAACTGGGTAGGATCCAGTGTCTGTAGGTCCCCAATATCTTTATTTATGAGGTCCAGGATGATCCTTTCCATAGCTTTGCAGACCAAGCTAGTCAGGCTTATGGGGCGATAGTTTCCAGGATCCATTGAGGCACCACCTTTGTGGAGAGGGACCACTGTTGCTGTACGCCACTCTTTGGGTACATATCCTGTAGTAAGGCTGAGATTGAACAGTAGTTTTATGTTTGGGTTTAGTTCTTCTTGGAGTTCATGTAGGACACAGCCCAGGACACCGTCTGGTCCCATTGATGCTGTGTTTTTTGCTTTGGAGGGGGGTGCTCTTACCTGAGCATCTGAGATGTCAGGGGGGCAGCACTCTGCTGGGATAGATATTTGCCCTTTTGGTGGGGAAGGGGGGGAGTTTGCACTGAACCTGTCAGCTAGGATGTTGGCAATGTCTGTGGGTTTGGTCATTTTGGACTAATTCTGAGCATATCTGGGAATTCCCACCCAGGTTCCTAACATAACTAAAGAAAGCCTTGTGATTATCCTTAGTGTCCTGTGCAATTCTTCTCTCGAAGCTGGCCTTAGACGATTTTATGAGTGCCCGTAGTTTTTTGCTAATACTGATTTGCTGATGTGCTGTGCAAAAGTGCATGTAAAATGTGCCTAATAAAATAAAGCATGCCATGAGTTAAAAAAAATAAATAAAAAAGCAATCATAGTAACTTATGCATATAAACCATGTCTTCAAAGTCCTCTAACATGCCACAGATTGTATGATTTTAATTATTCTAAAGTGTAGTTTGAAAGAACTGCAGACACAAAATACTCATTATGCAAGACCCAAACTATACACAACAACTGCACCAATGTACATAAACCACACAAAACTCTGACATACCACAATACTTTTAACTGTCTCACTCAAGTTATACTCTATTCCACAGTTTTCATGCTACAATCTGACACCCTCCCAACATACACACATGCAAACGAAGCATCAATGTTTTCATCAACTGTTAACTTTAATTAGAAACTGCAAATACAGCCTTCCTTTTATGAAACAGTATTTGTAGGAAAAACGTCCATGCTAATTTCAGTAGCAGAGCTGCAATACTATTATGGCAGTACATTCACCGTAGAACAGACAAGCAAGACCCTTGTATATCATGCAGACACAAGTTTCGAGAAACTAACATGGGAAATATTACAACATAACTCTTATTCAAAATCAAAATGCTAAAGAAACGTAAATCAAGAAAATGGACCACTTAATGAAATAAGGCATATCTACACATACATTAAACAGATAATCGAGCATTAACTGATCACAGAATATAGCAATTAAGCAAATATAAGACTTGCTATAGCGGAATCTTATATTAATCAACCAAGTATTGCGGGAGCTAATAGACAGTTGTTTATCTCTATCTCCCACACATACACAGACACACACAACCTCCAAACGCTTTTGGTACACGTACCTCAATCCAAACAACTTCACAGCATCATACGCATTACCGCAAGACAGGTACCCTCCCAACTTCTCACAAGGACTTTTTCACTCACTGCTACTGTACAAATGATCTACAGCACTCTGGGAGAAGTAGCAGGGAATGAAAAGTAAGCTGATGTGCCACTCAGCTTGAGAGCATTCCTTACCATGCCTCCAAGGGTTCTTGGGCTCTACGGACCCGGATACGATATCCTCATCAGAGGGAAACGTAACATGTTTCGCTGGAGTTTTACTTTTCCCGCTGCCATCCGAGCTACTCGGAGATAACAAGGCCGACTGTGCAAGGGTCCCTGAGCTAAAGGATGAGTTATTCGGCAGGGCACTGGTTTCATCCCTTCCATCACTAGATGCTGGAAATTCTCCTATTACTTCTTCGCTGGCTACAACCACTCCATGACCGTGCTGCTGTGACTCAGTATCCATCACCGGTCCAACCAGAGAAGTAGCATCTTGCAGCGGGGCACTCTCACCCGCCGGTGGCAGTGAACTCGTCAGCAGTTCAATATCCTCAGAACTGTTGCTACGATCGGGATGTAGTTCCGGGAACATCACGACACCATTCTTCTGGAAACAACCTTTCCCAAAAGTGATGCTGCAATGTATAGGCTGTCTTCTTTTAATCCACACGGGGTAGCTCTGACAGATCCAATTAACATGAAAGCACTGGCAAGCCAATATCCCGTATAACAAAAACAGTGGCACGACCTGATCCCAGATCACCAGTGATATGCATACGCAGTACACACCGCCGCAATCTTTCATTGGCCTAATTCTAAGTCGCACAGCATTACGTAAAACGCCTCCGCTCACGAGCTTGTGGGAGGTAATAGCGTTTGAGCACGAGAAGGTGTGTTGTGTCGGTATATTATTCTTTGAAACTAGCTGTGTTTTGCAGTACATTGTACTGATAAGAGTTGTTTTTGTATTGTTACTGTTTGCACATGTTAAGTGTTTTATTCTAGGCACAGTAGCTAAGAGTAATACTTTCATATTACGTAGTGTATCTCGTTTTTTTGTTAAATGCTTAATATTTGCAACCCAAGTATACCATAGCTCTCAACCTTTCATCTCCAAAATGAGGAACACTAGCCCTCATAATGTGGAACACGTACTAATGGCTTACTAACAACTTCAAGTAGGAAGGTCATCGGATGGTTAAAATATGCTGGTTTTACTTATAAAGAAGACTTTTCAATGAATTAATATGATTAATTTCTATTTACCATGGATTTCACTTAAAAAATAAATTCCTAACACTGAATGTGTGACAGAGTCTTTCAATGTGCAATACTGAGGAACTTTGATGAACATGAACTTTTTAAGACCCCCAAATGAGGTACGTTCCTCGTAATGAGGTACACTTGAGAGGTATGAAAACGTGTTGCACATACAGACTATTGCAAAATATACATGTCAAGAAAAGTGCATGCAGAATTCACACAGTAAAGATCTGCATCTAGTCTGCTACAGTAAATGCATCCAATTAAAGTGAAACTATATGTTGTAGTGAAAGCTATAACAGAAACGATAATGTATATTTCGAGAATCGCTGCACTGTAAGCGAACTATATAAGGTGTAAGCCTATGGAATGTATGTCATAAATACATTTTATGTATTAGTATATGTGTTGGAGACAGTGGCATTGACAAAAAGGCAGGAGTCAGAGCTGGATGTGGCAGAGTTAAAGATGTTAAGATTTGCACTGGGTGTGACTAGGGTGGACAGGATTAGGAATAAATATATTAGAGGGTCAGCCCAGGTTGGAAGGTTTGGAGACAAAGCCAGAGAGGCAAGATTACGTTGGTTTGGACATGTGCTGAGGAGGGATGCAGAGTATATTGGAGAAAAGATGCTAAGGATGAAGCTGCCAGGTAAAAGGAAACGAGGAGGGCCTAAGATAAGGTTTATGGATGTGGTGAGAGAGGACATGCAGGTGGTTGGTGTGACAGAGCAAGATGCAGTGGACAGGAAGAAATGGAAAGAGGTGATCCGCTGTGATGACCCCTAATGGGAGCAGCTGAAAGAAGAAGTCACCATCACCTCTTTAGCCCATTTTATTTGGGGTTGTGGTGTCATGTCAAAAGTAATCGCAACCAAACCATCCAAATGGTTACACTGTGGAGTGACTAGCCCTGAGGCCGAATTTTCTATTTCTTTATATTAATATTGTTTTTATTTTTATTTTTTTTCTGTTCTACACACAGCTCTCAAATGTACAAGTTTTTGCCTCATGTTTTGGTCAGTTTCTCATAAAATTGTGTTTTTCTGGTAAATCATTGAGGGTCGAAGACAGAAAATAAAGACAGGCATTTGAGTTTCAGATTTCAGTTCATACCCTTCAGAAAAATAATGCTAATGCAATGCCTGTTATTCTATCAACTTTCTAAGTCTGTAACAGCAATATTTAAAAAGTGCCCCTGTTTCTGGGTCTTTGACCCCCCCCCATTAATTTTGGTTTTGTCCAGATTTCTTGCTCTCAAAGATTGAGAGGTATGTTTCTACATGTTCCCCTGACTTTGGCTCTATTTACGTAGAGACTCCTCATCTGTCACAGAATATAGGATTCATTGGATTGTTCATTGGATCATAGGACATTAATTGGCCCTGAAGCCTTTACAAGCCTCTACAAGAATTTAGCCCATGTTCCAACAAGTCAGCACCTGATACACTTGTCCTGCAGGGACACAGGTGGAATCCCAGGGGTGTATTTTCTGTTCCCCATTCAGTTATCCAGTTTGCGTTTTAAAAGGATTAATGAGGAGAGGGAGTCTATTCCATAGAAGGGGGAGTCTCTGGAACACAAATCTGTTCCACCACCAAGTCCTATTGATGTCACAGACCAGGCTGAGGTCACACTTGCAGGTTACTTGAGTGGCTCTTGACATGCGGATATGCAGCAGTCCCATCAAGGCAGCGTCTGAGACTGCTTTGCATGCCAGACAGAGGTCATCTCAGAGGAGTCTATATGAGACTGAGTAGAGGGGCAGGACTTTTAGCCTACATGTGTAATGTAGATGTTTGAGGCCATGGACTCTCTTGGTGAGGAATCTCTGTGGTCTCAACAGCTGCTGCATGTGCTTTGTGAGGTACATGCTGAAAGGGGCATTGTACTCAATAATGGGTCTTATAAGGCAAGCATACAGGGATGTTATAACCTTTTCCCTGGATGAGATACCCTTACTAATGAGGTGGGCCATGTAGAAAGCTTTCCTTACAATGGAGGCAATATGGTGGTCAAAAGTCAGTTTGCTATCAACCTGGGTGCCCAAGTCCCTCACAACTGATTGCATGCTTAGGAGCTTGTTATTAATGTGATAATTTGTGGGGATGTCACTCTCCCCAAAGGGGATTATGATTTTTTGTCATTCAGTTTGAAGCCATGTTTCTGACACCAGTCATTTGTTTGGGTGAGACCCTCTTGGAGGATGTACAGATCAGTAAGGGAATTTATGACAGCGCCTAGCTTGCAGTCATCTGCAAACTTGGTCAGCCATAGCCCACTGGTTTTGGCCTGCACCTCAGAAAAAGTATATCCCAAACATCAGAGGCACAAGACCAATCCCTGGGGTACACCGCTCATTACAGGTCTACTGCTTGAGGTGGCTTCACCTATTTTGACTAGGTGGGTTCTATCAGTGAGCCAGTTTTATACCCATTTGGTAGCATACAGGTTGATGCCTAGTTGAGAGAGTTTATCTATTATATCCGAGTTGGGAATAATATCAAAGGCTTTCACCAGGTCAAGGTAGGCAGTGTGCCTCAAAGAAGTCGACCAAATTTAACAGGCATGACCTCCCCTTGACAAAAACAAACTGTGTGAGATCAAGTGTTTGGAGGTTGCCAATGTCCTTGTTAATGAGGTCCATGATAATCTATTCCATGACCTTGCAGATAAGGCTAGTTAGGCTGATGGGTAAATAATTTCCTGGATTCATGGACGTTCCACCTTTGTGAAAAGGGATGACAGTGGCTGTCCTCCACCTGGCTGGGACAAAGCTGGTATTCAGGCTTTGGTTGAATAGGGTGCCTAACTGTGTTGCAAGTTCCTGCCTGAGTTCACGCTGGATGCAGCCTGGGATGTTATTGGGTTCCCATGGAGGCTGTATTTTTTTGCCTTTGACAGGGCAGTGATGACTTGCTCCCTAGAGAGGTGCTAAGCCAAAAGTTAAACAAGGGAACCTTGAAAGTTTTTTACCGTTACCCACAAAATTTCGAAAGGTGTCACAAAACGGATCCAGCAGCCGAGGGAGATCAAAAAGAAAATTCTCGGGAGAATACCCGAGCAACAGGAATCGGATGAGAGACTAAATGATCTTGTTTTCAATTTATCTAAATGAGCCCTTACACCATCCGATAAGGCTTTACTTAACAAGGGCTTAACGTACATACCGGCTCAGGTTAGTAACATTAGTGAACTCTTAGTTGATTTGAGACTTTTTTCACGCTCCATTGCCTTAAAAAGTTTTTTTAGTAAAGCTAAACAATCTGAAAGACTAAAAGGAAATGAAGCTTGCTTTAAAAAGAAAAGTACGTTCACGCCAACGCTACCACCTGCTGTTGACTGCTTTTTGAAAGCCTGTGAGAATGACATTTATGGCTACTTTAATAACTTCAAAACTAGAGATCTGTATTATAACACTTCACATAATGAATGGGAAACTATATATTCCCTACAACGCGACAAGAATGTGGTTGTAAAACCGGCAGATAAGGGGGGAGGGATTGTCCTGTTGGACTATGAAATGTATCACACTAGCATGACGAATATGTTAAATGATGTTGCTACTTATACTAAGATCGAATATTCTGATCTAAACAGATTAATTTATGAGGTACATCAAGAGCTCTATGATTTCTTAATGTGTCGACAAATTGATCATGATTTGTACTCTTATTTTCTAGTTGAACAACCTAAGATTCCATACATAAAGAGTTTGCCTAAGGTACACAAAAATATACTGCCACCTCCTTTGCGTCCCATAGTTGTAGGTAATGGTTGGATTACAGAAACCATGTCAGTTTTTATTGAAAAGAAGCTTAGACCTATAGTAAACAACATTCCTCCATTCTGAAAGATACATATCAACTGCTAGATGTTTTGACACAATTTGATCAGGGTCTTCCTAGGGATTGCCTTTTAATAACTATGGACATGAAAAATCTCTTTACATCCATTCCGAACAACTATGGGAGTGAAGCCATTAGATATCTTATCAAGGATAGTGAACTATTTAATAGTGATGACCAGATCCTTTTTAACGCACTTTTACAATTAGTGCTTAATAACAATGTCTTTATGTATGGTAAAGAACTTTTTTTACAGCAGTGGGGAGTGGCCATGGGCACTCCCTGCGCAAACACCTACGCAAACCTTGTTGTTCATTACTGGGAACACACCCATCTTTTCAATAATCCATACTTTCAAAAAATGTTACTCTATAAGCGTTTTGTCGACAATGTCCTTATTTTCTGGAAGGGCACTATAGATGAATTTAAAGCATTAGTTGAATATCTGGAATCAACTACTTCTTTTTTCAGATTTACTATGGATATCTCTGATACAAAGACAGATTTTCTTGACATCACCATCAAAAAAGATAAATCAGGTTTTTTACATACTTCTATTTATAGAAAACCGTGTTGGAAAAACATGCTCTTAGAATTTAACAGCATGCACCCTAGACACGTGTTTAAAAATATTATAAAAAGCAAATTCATCAGAATTCAGAAAATATGTAGAGACCCTGAAGATTTTTCTGTACAAATATGCAACTTAGAACAGATGTTCATAGATAGAGGATATGATTCAAAACTGATTAATTCAGTCAAACAGTCCCTTAAGTTAACGGAAGCACCATATGAGAGTAGCAAGAGGCAGTATGCTACATGGAACAACTATACATCCAATAAATATGCCTTAAATTTCCAGACTAGATACACTAGTGATAATAAGTACATCACCAACATCATTAAAAAGAATTGGCATATATTACACACAGATATAGATATTAAGTAATTGGTAGGAGAGAAACCAGTGTTTGTCTATAATAATAGCAAGAATTTAAAAAGATTATTATGCATAGAGAAGTTCAATGAGGAAAGTACACTAGCCTTCCTGAGAACTTCACTAAAAGTAGGGACATACCCATGCAATGCCTGTAATATGTGTGTCCACATTTCGAAAGAACAAGATTTCAAGCATCCCTCAATAGATTTTACCTTTAGACTAAATTTTAAAGGTAATTGTATTAGTTCGAACCTGATATACCTTGCAGACTGTCGTGACTGCGATGCATTCTATATAGGTATGACAACAAGATCATTAAAAGAAAGGATTTATAATCATTTACATGATATAAAAAAGAATGAATTAAAGAATGCATTATTTAAACATATAAATGACAATGTTGGACATACTTTCAGGTTCAGGATACTACAAGTTACTAAACCCAACAAACGGAAAGGTGACACTTTCAATGAATTAGAAAACATTGAACTAGCCTGGATATTGCGGTTTAAAGCACACTATCCACCTGGCCTTAACCAGTATATTAGCGTTAGATCTTCACTTAAAATGCGGAGCTTAAAATAGTGTTTAGTTAGCATTTTAAGCTGAATTTTACTATACAATTTATGGCCTTCTTTTTTTAAATATCACATTTATACTAATGAATTGGGCTATTTCTTTTACATTTTGCCAACAATATTTTACATAAGGCATTTGTTATTTATATGTGACTACTTATATTGTTAGTAAGGGTTGTTTTTAGTATACATATATATGTTTTTTATTAATGTTCTAAACTTAATGCATAGGACTTTTATCAGTTTTCATTAATGATGTTTTAGTATTATATGAAATGATAGATTTAAATTTTCCTTACATCATATGTTTCATGACTTTTAATTTAATTATTCGGAACATATGATATTTTGTTATAAGATAAGTCTTTTGGTTATTGAATACACTGGTTTTTATACACATCTCATTAATACGTATATTTTATATACATATATTTTTTATATATTCTTCACACATAAATAAATTGTTTTTTACATATATGTTTTATACATATATTTTTAGGATTATTCTTAGTTTTTGTTCTTGTCTTATATACACATACATATATTTCCTTAATAACAGATAGGCATACATTTTCTTGTAAAGTAAGTAAAGAGAAGGTCACAGTAAGCTGCCTGTCTCAGTCATTGTCCACGCTGGTGTCAACGACCTGAGACGTACCTCCTTGGACTACATGAAAAGGGACATCGAGGAGCTCTCTGATTATGTAGCCCAGGCAGGTATGACCCTGACCTTGAGCAGTATCCTACCTTCACCTAGAATGATGCCACAATACAGTGATAAGATGATCAGCTTTAATAATTGGCTTAAATTCTGGTGTCATTCAAAGGGGATCCAATGTCTGTCTGCCTGGGATGACATGCTGGACAAGCCACGCTGTTTCAAGGACGGGGCTTGCACCTGTCACCCTGGGCTTCCCATAGTGCCTTTTTAGGCAAGGCTCAAATTCTAAACCTACCACCCTAGAACACCAAAAGGAAAAAACTAAGGGTAATGCTGCTCAATGCCAGAAGTCTCAATCTCAAGATGCTCTCAATATGGAGAACATCGATGTCTGTGCTGTGACAGAAACCTGGTTCAAGGCTCCTGAGAGCACCCCAGCACTAACAGGTTTCACCTCATATGGTGTCCATATTCATAAAGGACACCCACACCATCCAGGTGCAATTAACCATAGGCAAGACTGCTCTGCAATTTGTAGCATGTTACAGGCCACCCTCTCAAACTCAGGAATCTCACATGGCCTTCCTGAAAACATTGGAGGGTATAAATGTATCACCAAACACCATCATACTAGGAGACTTTAACTACCCTCATATAGACTGGGAACACTACAAGATTCCTGGAGTTCATAAACTCAAATGCCATGGAACAACTAGTCACCATCCCCACAAGAGGAGAAAACATACTTGATCTCATCATCACGAACATGGGATCAAAATGTTCAACACCTCACTGGTGAGATCAGATCATAAACTAATCTCGCTGGAGGTCCTCATAAAAGACCACAGTGAAAAACTTCTCAAAACTAGTGTGGTCTCCTTTAAGGCCCCTGAGCCAGTGGTAAACATTACTCAAACCGCTGAATCACTTACAAATGCCTTCTACCAGCACCTACAGGACTGCATGGATCAGGCAATCCCAAACAAAACTAAGACTCTCTGTACCAAAGGCAAGCGTCCAGTCTGGTGGACCCCAGCCATAAACAAGCTCTACAACAAAAGGAGGAAGCTACTACAAGATAGAGCAAAAAAGGTAAGACACCTTTGATCATTATAAGTAAAAAACTAAGAGCTCTCATAAAATCATCCAAGGCAAATTTTGAGAGAAAAATAGAATCATAAGGCCTTCTTTAGCTATGTTAGAAACCTCCAGATATGCTCAGAATTAGTTCAAAATGATGTGAAAATTACTGAACCTACACACATTGCCAACATACTGGCTGACAGGTTCAGTGCAAAAAGGAGAGATATCTATTCCAGAGGTGAGAACTGCCCTCACTAAGGCAAAAACACAGCATCCATGGGAGAACTCAATGAGGAATTAAACCCACAGTTAGGACAGCTGTTTAATCTTAGCCTCACCTCAGGATACGCACTCCAAGGAGGCGCACGCCACTGTGGTCCCACTTCGCCTCCACAGACCCTTGACAAGCCTTATCTGCAAAGCCATGGAGAGGATCATAATGGAACTCATAAATAAAGACATAGGGAACTTGCAGACTTTGGATCCAACTCAGTTTGGCTTTGTCAAAGGCAGATCCTGCCTCTTAAACTTGGTTGACAGACAGTCACCAAGGCCATTGATGAGGGAAAGGCAGTCCATACAGCCTACCTCGACCTGGCAAAGGCCTTCTCAGGTATCATCGAAAACTCATCAGCTTGAATGTAAACCCATACATCACAAGATGGGTTGCAAACTGGCTAAGTGACAGAACCCACAGGGTCAGAGTTGCTGGAGCCATGTCAGACTCAAAGCCTGTCACAAGTGGTGTCCCACATTTCTGAAGTACAAGCAAACACAGGAGGGTTAAAACACATCTGACACAGATATCCTCCAGAAGGGCCTCACAGAAATGGATAACTGGTGCCAGAGCCATGGCCTGAAGTTAAAAAATGCATAGTCATACCCTTTGGGAAAAACAAGGCTACCCCTAGCTACCATATAGGTGGCAATCCACTGAGCACAGAAAAAGTCATCAGAGATCAAGTAGTTAGGAAAACCTTCTATATCACCCACCTGATCATGAAGGGATTCACATCTAGATCAACCCTGTACTCATCACTTATTAGACCTATGATTGAGTACAATGCCCGTCGGAATGTATCTGACCAGACACCTGCTGCAGCTTGAAAGGCCCCAAAAGTTCCTCACCAAAAGGATAAAGGGTCTCAAGAACTCCAGCTCTATTCAGTCTCTGACATATAAGGCCATGTCAAACCCAGATTTGATGAATATGCTTCACCTCAAAAATCTAGATGGACAGATTCATCACCCAGAGACTCCCTATGCTGTGGAACAAAATCCCGGTACATGTGAGGCAGAGCACCTCTCTGGTCTTGTTCAAGAGGAATCTTGACCAATGGATGGGAGATTGCAGATATAACTGCTTGACAGAGGCACAGCAAAATGATAGGCATAGTTTTTATTCAAACTATGGGCTAGGCTTATAAATGCCCTTGGGCAGATAGCCTAGTATGAACCTATGAACCTATGAACCTATGAACCTATTTATGATTTATATATATATATATTACTATTGCCTGATTTCTATTATCAATTAATTATAAGATCTTGCAGAATATTTTACATATTTCATTGTTTTCTAAATTGCATAGGAGCCTTTATATATTAATACACATACATATATATTTTTTTACATATTTTTGTTTAATATAATAATTCATACATATACATTTTTTTCTATATATTTTCTGTAGGGCTTCATATACCTAATGAATAGGCTTGACATTATATCTTTACCCATTTAATAGCTTGGTACAAGCACATTTTTTAATGACTACTGAGTTTATTATGACATAATGCAATACAACCAGTTCTGTTCTTTTAAATCATTTATTGATGCTTAATAAGTTAATTAGTTTTAATTGAGTATTCTTATTGTATATAAGTGCTGTGCTTTTTATGTAAAAAATAGATCTGAGGAGGCGTACTGCTTAGTACACGAAAGCGCTTATCTTGTTTGACCTGAATAAAGAAGAAAAAGTTTTTTTATAGCATTGTGGTGGTCTTCAGTCTGGTGTTTTGCCTCCCTAGAGATAAGGGGAGGGATGCAGGGTGCTGGTGACGTCCTGATTTACTGATGGGGGGGATAGAAGGGTGAGGTTTTCACTGTTCTGAGCAGATGTGAGTGCTTCCTTTGAGATTGCAGACATGTGAAGAAGGCCTTATGAATGTCTTTAGTAACTGTGGCCAGTTTGGACTCAAAGTTTGCTTTGCAGGATTTCACAAGTGCTGTTATTTGTTTGTTCAGGCTAAAGATAGACTGCTTCCAATTAGGCACCTGCTTCTTCTTGGTCCTGGCTTAAAGTCATTGGGCGATACTAGGTCTAAGTAATTTGCATAAAACACACCACATTGACTATTGCTGTGAAAAAGAAACCAGTATGGCCTGTTAAAAGGTGTATGCAGTCCTTTCGTCATCAGCGACAGTCTTTTAATTCAGAGATGGTGCACATCACAGTGAATTGCAGTATGATTTTATTTATTAATTTAGTTTTGACGGATATGACAGTAGAGTTACCACCTCTCCCTATTTTCTTAGGACAGTCCTGTTTTGGTTACTCGTGTCCTGCCCCCCCCATGAAAAAATAGTAAATGTACTAACATTTTTAGATAAATGTATTTTCTAAATCTTTTTTTAAACAAGAAACATCTTTATTAAAATAATATGTATAACATAGGCCATGTTACATTTATATAAATGACAATAAACCATAGTGACACAATCTCAGTTGCAAACATTATACTTTCCAAGCCATGCCAACACAACTGTAGCAGGAAACATTATACATCACTTTTAACATACCCAGTCTGTTAGTCAGCCACTACATAGATCATTCAAATCCTGCCTTCTTTTAAACCTCGCTCCTCCTAGTGCAGAAACCAACAAATTTTTGCCCTACCAACCCCCTTAACTTTGTTTTGAGTGTAGTGGCTTGCTTAAAACTGCATACAGAAAACTATAATAGTATATCTGAAACACTTTAATATGATTAAAAAATACAAGCAATCAAAATTCCGTAATAGTGAGCCATTATTTTGGTAATATGGTGTAAAAATGTCTTTTGCATTGGTAAAGGGCACAATGTGTCATGCAGAATTTTATATTTCAGTAAGAAATCTCTCACTTTTGGTCCAATAAAATGGTGACAACCCTACATGCAGCACTGAACATATTTTGACATTTATCCATTGATGCTGTTTTGAAGAGGTCAAAAAAGTTGTAACATGCATGTCTACAGTTAGTGGGGTTTGGCTTTATTGGCCTGAACGTACCTATACAGACTTAGAAGTTAAAAGTGATGGGCAATCTAGACAAAGTCAAAAATAATGGGCAGAGAAAGGCCCCCAAATAGGGACACATTTTAAATATTGCACTTATAAACTTAGAAAGTTGCTAGAATAGAAGGTCTTGTGTTACCATGCATTGTCTGAAGGATGTGGTCTGGAACTCAAATGGCTGCTATTATTTAGATTATTTAGTGAATTCAATCCCCACCAAATTTTCCAGAAAACCATAAATTTTATGATTTACAGACCAAAAATATGACACAAAAATCTGGGCATTCTACAAAAATCTGAGTTGTCCTTAAGGGATCATATGCATATATCCCATGGGCTCCCACTACAGGATGTACACAGTTATATAAGGGGAGGAGGTGGCATAATGGTTAAAGTCATTACATAACAGGAAAAAGGTACAAGGTTTGATTCTGACCTCTGATCACTGTGTGGTTATTAGTTAAACCCGTAATAGTTTATGCACTAATTGCCTAGTATTTACTTATAAATAAAGCCATACCTTTTTTCAGATATGCCCACTGCTTTTGCCCCAGAAATGGTTGCAATAGTCTACAAACTAATTGTCTAGTATTTACTTATAAATAAATCCAAACTTTTCCCCAGATATATCCACTGATTTTTGCCTCAGAAATGGTTGCTCCATGTTAAAAAAAAGAAGTCTAGATTACAAACAATTACCCAAGGAATCAGAAACATGCTTTGCATAATTCAGGTATGCCTTCCATGGGTAAGACTTCTGGAGTGATGTGGCCTGAGGTTAATCACCAATTAACTAGGAGGAAATTCACTGTCCATACTGCTGTAAATAAGAAAAAAAAAATAAAAACAGAAGAAGTCACAGGACCCATGCAGAATGAGCAAATCTCACAGTTGTGGTTAGGAGTGACGCAAAGAAAACTGATGAGCAATGTAGTAGGTACAAGCCTAAGTTCATGCACATGCTCTACGTTGCAATGCTATGGAAAGCCAGCATGCACATTAAAGGCTTATAAAAATGTTTAAATCTATCTCTTGACCATCAAATGGGGTTAGAAATGGGTTTAAAGAAAAGTAGAATGGGGGCAGCAGGCAGAGGAACACACACAAGAGAAACAGAAGGTAAGAATGGGAGTGGAGAGTGAGGAGAATGTTATTTTTATTTTTAGGGAGAGATACCCATTTTCTTCTGTAGAGGAAAGATGGGAAAGGGTGTTAGGGAAAATCAAGGTTTGGTAACATGTTAATGGGGGGCTAGTGGAATTTTAAATGCACAAAAAAGGGAGGACGCTAGAGATGGGAATGAGTGGGCAAGAAACAAGTAAGTGAGGTAACATACAATGAAGAACATCATGACGGGGAATAGGGTGGGTATGCTCTTCTATATTTGACTGCTTGTGCAATGGCAGGGGAGAGGTCAGTTAGCACCCTCACCACCCTCCCTTTGGATCTTACCTGAGGTGAAGGCAATGCTAGGCAATAGTGTGACTCTGATTGTTGCAAGAGGGCAGTTTTCAGGCAGATGATACAGGCTTTCAGCCCCTTGTCAATCAGCTCCCCATCAACTCCAGTGAGTCTTTACAGGTGACATACTGTGAACCCCTAATAATGCTACCAGAGGGAACAATAGCACCTTCCTGTAAGAGACATCACATTTAAACATAAATAAATGAGGGTTCATAGCCTGGCTACAGTGTTGCTGGCTAGGAAACCGTGTAAGCAAACACAAATAGCACTCCTGTTTAAATCAGAGCACTGAAGGTTCATGGTGTTGTGCGGAATGCCACAGTGATCACCGGGGCTTCACACATAGCTCTCGATCTCTTAGTGCAAGACATCTGGACAAAGGCCAACATAATGGGGGAACGATGACCCAGAAATATGGACATATTTGACATATTTGCACAATAGAAATCTGCTAGAATAACCAGAGGTTTGTGTTAGGATACATGTTCTAAAGGATTTTAAGTCTGACACTCAAATGTATGTAATTATTGAGTCACATCACTCCTGAGATCATCTCAGTGATAAGGCAGAAAGCTACAAATCTGATAAGGAGCACATCTGGATATTCTGTGAAAATCTGGACAGTGGAGAGGTATGAATGTTAAGTATATGGTCCAAACACAGTACAAGAGAGAGAGTGTATCTACGGTGCAGAGTCTGGTGAAATCCCATATGTGGCATGCTGTACTGAAGTTGTGTAAATAATCTATAAAGGTACATGGACTGCCATGTAAAATAAACACTCAGGGAAAGTGTGTGTATTTAATAGGGACACACAGATGAATCGTAAGAATGAACACAGGGAGGGAGTATAGGTAAAACAACCTAATATACAACAGATGACAGCATGTCAATGGAAAATGGTTGTAGCATAATACCAATCACATATTAGTATGGTATAGTAGGGACTGCATGTGAAAATGTGTATTATGTGACTGTCACACGAGGTGACATAACAGTAGGGAGGATGTCTGTGTGAGATAATCATCCTTACATGAATAATGCAGAGAACATGTATCAGGAATTTGATATACAATAGGGGTACGGTGCATATTGTGAAGCTGTTCAAACTGATTTGCCTGAATATGAGTGTAATCTCAGCAGAGGTCTCCAGCAAGTGGGACACAGGTAAAGGCTCCTTAACAACATTAAAGAAGCAAGCACAATCATTAATAATATCAAAATAATACCACCAGTAATTCCATGCCTCTGACATAACATATGTGATTTAGAGTGATCAGAAATTATTCTGCACAAACACACGTACAACTGTTACGATATGTCCACATTCTATAAGGATATTCACACACACTGTCCTGGCACTGTAGCATCTGCTGAAAGTGTTAGGAGGGACACTGCTGTACCTGTATATGACATTATGATCAATACAGGTTTGTTGACTGGTGTGCATAGCAGATATATATGGCACAATCCACACTGTCACGAATGTTATCCATGCTATTAATGTTGTCAAACACCTATGTATGTACTGTATGTATCACCAGAACAGGTAGCACACATGCATCTGGTGTAACAACTTGACAAGGGTTCTGCACCATCAGACAGTAATGTTTATGCCACAAAAGAATACCTAGGTGTGGCCAATAAGCTGTGTGACAGTTTACTGTGACAATGGTGGTAAACTTCAGTTACACATCAGTGGAAGATGTGTAGGGAGGTATATGCAGAAGGGTGTATTGTAGTCGGTTATTGGTGTGATGAAGGCTGAGAACTATAGAGGTATTTGCCTTTTTTAGTCAAAGTTCAAAGGACAAAACCACCACCATAACATGTACAAGCATGCAAAATCTAAAGGTAATGCTATTCAATGCTAGAAGTCTAAATCTCAAAATGGGCTTTCTTGAGGCACTCCTAAAAATGGAGAACATCGATATCTGTGCAGTAACTGAGACCTGGTTTAAGGCTCCAGAGAGCACCCCTGCAATACCAGGCTACAACTCTTACTACACTTTTCGACCACCAAATCAGGACTGAAACACTAAAGGTGGAGGACTGTCCATATTCACCAAGGATATTCATGCCACCAGGCTAGTTGCCTAACACAATGCATCTGAAATTCCCCAGGTGCAACTAACATTAGGTAAGACTGCAATCCAAATGTAGCTTGCTACAGATCCCCACCATGCCCCAAGATTCTCACTGCAGCTTTCTAAACATACTGGAAAATATTAAGATATAACCAAACACCTTAATACTGGGTGATTTCAACTACCCTGCCATTAACTGGGAAAACTACTCGTGTACCAACACCTTTGCACAACGGTTCTTGGAATTCATAAATTCCATTGCCCTGGATCAGCTAATCCATAGTCCCAACAGGGGCTCCAATATCCTAGACCTGGTCATTACCAACATGTGAAATCGATGCTCCACACCTATGGTAACCCCCTGGTTGGTCAGGTCTGGCCATAAGCTAATCACCCTTGACATCCACACTCCCCCCCAGTAAGGAAACCTCCATAAAAAAACGTCTCCAAAGCCAACTTCATGCTACTCAAGTCAGAAGTGACAAACTTCATGACACCCATGCAGACGGGAACTGAAAGTTCGACTGCTGAATCCTACACTAAGGCACTGTATTAGCACATCCACTCATGCATGAATCGTGCCATCCCAAATGGAACCAAGATGTTCTCCTCCAAAAAAAGGAACCCAATCTGGTGGTCCCATGCCATAAACAAACTTTACAACAAAATGAAGAAACTGTTGCAGAAAAGAGGAAAATCCCAGGATGCACAAACCTCCCTTACCAGCCTCAGTAAGAAGCTGAGATCCCTCATAAAATCCTCCAAAGATAGTTATGAAAATAAAATTGTCAACGATTCCAAAGACAACCACAAGGCATTCTATAGCTATGTCAAGAATCTAAATGGCAATGCTCAGATCTGCTCTGAGCTACAACAGAATGGCATTAAATATACTGATCCCAAGGATGATATTGCCAGTATCCTGGCAGATCGATTCAGTGCCAACTTCACCCCCTAAAGGGCCCATCTCAATACCGAAAGATTGCCAAATTCCAGTAATAATGGCCACACAGGTAAAAACCACACTCTCCAAAGCTAAGAATACAGCATCCATGGGACCAGACAACATCCCGGGCTGTGTACTACATAAACTACAAAATGAACTGGCACCTTACCTAAGTGTCATGTTTAATCATAGCCTCACCTCAGGCTTCATGACCACTGAGTGGCACACAGCTACAGTTATCCCACTGCATAAGGGGGAATCCACCTTGGATCCTGGTAGTTCCCAGGATGCAAGGGGGGATCCACCTTGGATCCTGGGAACTACCACCCCATCAGTCTGACAAGCCTGATCTGCAAGGCCGTGGAAAGTATTATCATGCAACTTATAAACAAAGACATTGGCAACCTTCAAACACTAGACCCCACCCAGTTTGGGTTCGTGAAGGGCAGATCTTGTCTCCTGAACCTGACTGACTTCTTCATATCAGTCTGCAGAGCTGTGGACAAGGGTCAGGAGGTCCACACAGCCTATCTGGACCTTGCCAAGGCCTTCAACACCACCCCCCACTCTGGAATCATAGATAAACTTACTAAGCTGGGCATTAATCTGTACGTCACTCGATGGGTTGCCAACTGGCTTACTGACAGAACCCACACTGTAAAAGTAGCCGACTCCAAATCCAGCTCCAGACAAGTGACAAGTGGAGTACCTCAGGGTTCAGTCCTGGGGCCACTCTTGTTTGGCATCTACTTCTCTGAAGTACAGGCCAACACTAAGGGACTCTGGCTAACAAAGTTCGCAGATGACTGCAAACTGGGAGCCATTATTGAATCCCCAAATGATGTGGATATTCTACAAAAGGGCCTTACAGAAACAGATGCTTGGTGCCAGAGCCATGGGCTCAAGCTCAATGCCAAGAAATGTATAGTTATCCCCTTTGAGAAAAAACATGAACCCATGAATTACCACATAGGTGGCAGTACACTAAACACCAAAAGTGTGATAAGAGACTTAGGGACACAGGTGGACAGTGGTCTCACCTTCGATAACCACATCGCCACAACAGTCAGGAAATCCTTCTATGTGGCACACCTCATTACTATGGGCTTTTCATCCAGAAAAAAGGTCATTGTCCCACTGTATTCATCCCTCATTAGACCCATTATAGAATACAATGCCCCGTTTGGTATGTACCTCTCAAGACATCTGCAACAACTGGAAAGGCCACAGAAATACCTCACTAAAAGAATCACAGGCCTAAAGCAGATGCCTTATGTTGACAGTCTAAAAAAGACTCCAGCTATACTCTGTCGCATATCGTCTACTCAGAGGCGATCTGTGCTTAACATACAAGGCCATGTCAAACCCAGAGCTGTTGGACATGCTACACTTAAAGAAATCCCAATCTCTCAGAGCCACATGCTGCAGAGATCTAAACTTTGTCATCACAATAAACAAAACATGCTGGAGGGATAGGTTCCTGACCCAGTGACTCCCCAGACTCTGGAATAGACTGACAATACATGTCAAGCAGAGCACCTCTTTCTCTGTCTTCAAAAGGAACCTTGACGATTGGATGGGAGATAGGAAATTCACTATGGGGATCACTTCAGTCACCCTGCTAGACAGGAGTCCAGGGAAGTAAATATTGTGGGAAGAAATAGCCAGGAAAGTGTTATGGCTAGGCTTGTATAGGCCCAAGGGCTGATAGCCTAGTACCAACCTATGAACCTCTGATGTGGATGTCCTTCACATACTCAGCACTTGTGTTACATATAAGGGTGTAGTCAGCACTGTGACCACATGCTGGTGGCTGTTCCACTTACCATCTACTCCAGGATACAGGCTACATTCCTATTGGTCTGATTAGAAGGTGTGATGTTCACATTATACTTCAGTTGTGTGTTTGTTTTCATGATGTAACAAATCCTCCCATGATTTCTTGTCATTGCAGGTGCTGTCATGGCTGTGGCAGCAATCTTTGGTGTGTGTTAATACTATCTATATTATACTAATATCACAGTTGGAGTCAATGATTGCCCACAATTTGTAGTCCTTCAGGCAGCTGTTTGGACACAGGATGTATCTGTCATCTGTGATGTCCATTACTTAAATAATGGATAGGAAAGGGCCTAGCAGACAGCCCTGATGTACAGACCTGATCATTGGACCTGAGATATAGGTCACTTCACACATCAGCATATTTAGATGCCACGTGTGTGATACAGAGGTCTATCCACTTGGTGATATAGGTGCATATGGCCACATCTGACAGTGTTGAGTGAATACGTCAGTGTAGGTTTGTGTCAAATGCCTTGGGTTGTCAAGTTCAAAAGGATGATAGTGTTGTTGTCCTGCTTTCCCTCAATTAACTTTTTGAGGACATCTAACAGATATAACAGACATGATGTAGGATTAATAACTCACATAGGTCTGCTGCAGACAGCCGGGATATCACTAGTGTCCATTTAGAAAAGATCCATGATGACATGTTGGTCTACCTCACAGATGAGGAGAATTGGGACGTGTCTATACATGCATGGATCAGGTGCTGCCCCCCAAAACTCAAATGGATGCATGTTGAAAACACCCTTTACAGCAACATAGTCTGCGTGGAGAGTGTGTTGAAGTGTGTATTAAACCATGTCAGGAAGCTGTATCTGATGAGTCATGTGATAAGCGATCTGTGATGTTGTCACAGCCCACTGATTCTGTGTGATAGGCCTGGATGTAGATAAGACAGTGCATACTGGCTATCCTCAACTGGCGTAGGGGTTGAACACAAACCCCACACAGGGATCATTGAGAAACTCTCCTAGCTGGGGATTAAACCTCATGTCACTAGATGGATAATCAGTTGGCTCACTGACAACACATACTGTGAAAATTGGTGAATCAACCTGTACCAGTAGAGCCACAGGTGTACCCCAGGGATCTGTGCTTGTCCCTTTACTGTTTGGAATTTATGTTTTGACAGTTCAGGCTAAAGGCTATGGCATTTGGCTTACTGGATTTTCTGATTCTTGCATACTGGGTGCAATAATTGAGTCCCCCTATCATGATAACATACTACAGGAGGAGCTAACACAGACAGATGATTGGTGACAAAGACACATGGTTATGGTCTACAAATAAATACAGAAATGTGCTGTTATTTTGTCCTTCTGAAAAGTGGAATTCCATACTAATTACAGCATTGACAACAGTCCTGCTGTGCTGAAACCCAGTGATGCAAGCACTTAGAGCACATGTAGATAGCAATCTGAACTTCAACCACCAAGTGTCCACACTGGTACTGAAAGCCTATGTTGCACACATCATAAGTCATGTCATCATTTCGGATCTTAAGACTGTATGATAGTGCTGTACTCAGACATCATCATAACACTAATAGAGTATAATGCTCTCTTTTTCATGTACCTCACCAGACACATGCTGCAGCTGGTGAGTCTACAGGGGTTTCTCACCAAGAAAACACAGGGCCTACAAACCATGCCATGATGTATGTGGATAGACTGAAAGCCATGTCACTGTAATCTGTATCATATATGATGAGTTGACTTCTGCCTGGCCTCCAGGCCAGTCTCTGACCCTGCCCTGGTGTGAATAGTGTATATCCACACACACACACACACACACACACACACACACACACACACACACACACACACACACATGACTGCAGTAAGAATAGAACCCCTACCTAAATACAGAACTCAGTACTTCTCAGTATTTTACACAAGCACCGCAGCACAAGTCTAACTTTTACAAGACTGCAGGTCAACTTATAGTGGATGACATCAGCAGGACATGTTGGACAGAACATGATGGGAGGCCTGCATGAAATGGATGTGTATGCATACACAACTATCAAAATGCTGTTAATTCATGGGATTGGAGTGGTAAGTGTAGGATACACACTTCTGCTCTTTGAGCTAGACACAGACACACATGTACACACAGTTGACAGCAGTAAGAAGAGAATCCCTACCTATCTAAGTACACAGACTCCAGAACTCAGTATTTTACACAGGTGCCATAGAACAAGACTGACTTTACAAGACTGCAAGTCAGCTTATAGTAGATGACATCAGCAGGGCATGTTGGAGAGAAGATGTTGGGAGGCCTGCATAAGTTCATAGGAGGTTACTCGCCATTTACAAGCTAGTTAGATGGTCATTGTTAGCAGAGAGATTTTGTAATTAGTACTGACTGCCCCTGTCTATGAAGGACATAGATGCCACCCCAGGGGTGAATTTTCAATCACCCATCCAGGTATCAAGGTTGAGCTTGAATAGGGTCATTGAGGAGCACTGCTTCACATGCAGTGGGAGCCTATTATAGAGGAGTGGCAATTGCTGGTAGATATATCTATCACAAAAAGAAAACACAGCCAGCACAAATAACAGTGTAAAAATCATTTATTGAAATAAATATTGCAACAAGTGAAAAACCATCATACCAGTTTCAGCAAAGCCTTCTTCACTGCTAGTTACATTACATACACAAACCTACTTTATCCTTTTAGAGATAAACCCTCTCCAATAAAACAATTAGTACATCTCATTTAAGCCAGGAAGTAACAATGCCCCTAATTTAATTATCCAATTACATTGTTTTTTATCCAACAACCTATGCCACCCCATTTTATCACAACTACATATACAATCAATAATAGTGAAACTATACTTAGCTGTAGAATGAGAAATCACATGTTTATACAAAGTACTGGACATACGTTTATTTCTAACATCACTGAAATGTTCAAATATCTGAGACTTGAATTGTCTTGGTTTGTTCCACATAAAATGCTTTACAAGAACATTCTACCAACTATACTACCCATTCTGAAACACAGTTATAAAAACAACAAATATCAAAAACACAAGGGGTGTTAGCAGATGATAATTCTTTGGTTTTAACCACATATTTGCATGCTGAGCAATTTCCACAAGGGAAACACTCAACCAATGGCTTACCTTCCATAGACAACTGTTTGCAACCACCCTTATATGTGTTCCTTTTAAAGTGATTCATATAGTTGCCTATGGTTTTGCCCATCCTACAGGCAATCTACACCTTTGTGGTAACATTTGTGCCAACTTATTATCCAACATAAGTGTCCCCCAATGTTGATGTACCAGCTCACAAAATAATTTGGTATTACTCCCAAAACTAGTAACCAAACGAACCAATGTATCACACTTTTTCTGGGCATTATATGTTAATAATGTATTTCTATCAGCAGAATAAGTATGGTCTCGGGCCCACTGTATTATAGTTGGTTTATACCCTCTTGCACGAAAACTTTCTGTTAATTCCTCACTTTGTTTATACAACTCATCATTTGATGAACAAATCCTTCTAACCCTGAGAAACAGAGACTTAGGAATGTTATTAATAATATATGAAGGATGGCAACTACTGGCTTCTAATAAAGAATTATAACTAAATTCCTTCCTAAATAAGGAAGTCTCAAGGGTACCATACACACTTTTTGAAATCTTAACATTCAAAAATGAAATCTCATATAAATTATAATTAACTATAAACTGTAAACCCCATTTGTTGTCATTCAAATACTGTATAAACTCTCAAATAAATTACATCCGATTTCCATATTAACCAACAATCATCTAAATAACATCTCCATATATCAATTTCAGATATATAAATATTGTCACTATTATCATATATTAGATGGTTCTCTATATATCCCATAAAAAGGTCAGCATAAATGGGGGCAAAAGATGCCTTCATAGCCGTACCTTTTAATTGCAAAAAACAATCACCATTAAAATTGAAGACATTTTTGCTTAACACATGCTCAGTTAAGCACAATAAAAAATGCATTAAACCCAGGGCTATATAAATTAACTCTGTTTAACCAAAACTTGGCTGCTAATAACCCTACCCAATGTGGAATATTAGTATATAGTGCCTTGCTATCCAATGTACGCATATACCAGGTTGCTTCAAGTTGCGTATCATTCATAATTCTGAGAAACAGTGTACTATTCTGGATACGAGGTCATACATGTGCTAATAACAGTTTTAAATACTTAGTGAGGAAAACAGAAAGAGGTTTAGCCAATGATCCATGGCCTGAGACTATTGGTCTACAAGGGGGATGTAAAGCATTTTTATGTATTGTTGGTACTCTGTAAGCCATTCTATATCATTGTCCTTAAAATGTGTGAGGATATTAAATGGCAATAGTATCATATGCAGTTGCCAAAAAATGAAGGGGTGGTTGGATGTTAATGAACAGAACCTGTGAATTGTGTACTCCTTACTTACATTTCCAACCTTAGATCTAACACTTTGTAAGTCTACATTTACATCTGCTACACACAGCCAAGTATTTGGGATTCAGCAATTCTAATGAGTTCACACCTGATTTGCATCTTCACCATGCTGACAGCCCTGAATCTACACCATCAAAAGGCAACCATGTAGCTAGGGAAACTGAAGGTGAGGAGACTTGTTTATGTGAAGAACAGAAAAAAGAGGCCATTACTTTGGGATATATCTGCACAGAGGATTACTGAACTTGAGAAGGTGTGCTTGCATTTTGTCAGTGACATATTGCATATGCTGGAATGTAATTAAGAAAAATCTGTATTTTATTTTGTATTTGTATTTTGTAATCTTAACATTTTGATTAGCAAAGGCTTTAACACTTTTATCTGTATGCATTAGCTAGAAGTGTACTGGTGCCATGGGCATATTTGTCAGGGCATTTCACAGGTATACATGATTGATGATACCTTAAAATAGAATGTTCTGAGTTAAATATGTAAACATATTTCAGGGACAGATCATTTGGTAGCACTTTTAGCATTTCAAAGATGGCTTGTTAGCAAAATGTGTAATTTGCCTGTTCATTTTTTTTTTTTTTTTTGGGGGGGGGGGGCAAAGCTACATTTCTGTTATGGCACAAACAAGGATATGTTGCTATTGTTACTCTCCCTTTTTGCATCCAGCCTGTTGTTTGTATTTCAATTGTCCTAGACTGTTTTATATTTCTCCATTGGGTAATACTGAAATGCTACTTTTTCTGTTTTATGTGGGAACAGTTATTTTGTAGTTATGTGATACTTATTTGTATTATCCTTCTGTTGTCTTTTAGGACACCTAGGACTATGCCACTCTGACATCTAAATTCTCTAAAATCACCCTTCACTGACCCTGAAAATCAGGTCATTGTTGACACTTTTAGGCAACATGGTGCCTTCCTGCTTGAAAGGGGACATGGAGATATGTCACACATAATGCATATTTGGCAGCAGATTGTCACACATGTTAATGCTGTGGGTGGCCACAGCAGGATATATGAGCAGGTATATAGGACCACTGCCATGATCCCATGTGCACGGAGGAGAGCAGCTGCAGTGGGCCATGATCAGATGGGTACCAAGGGGCCTGCTACAGAGCCACCACAAACACCAAATGAAGAGTTCCTGTCTACTGTCAGGGATCCAGAGAGCTCCCAGGAAAGTGCAGGACAGCATGTCCTTGACATTGGTGCTACTGTTTCAGGGACAGCAAGTATGTCCCAGGAGGAGCTTCCAGGTAGGCTTTTCTATCTCAGTTGTTAAATACTGTTGTAAAACAATTTAAATCAATACCTTACTTCTATTTCACAAGATTTTTTTTTTTGGGGGGGGATTGAAGATTGCTACAGTTAACAACACATTCTGATTGATTAGCTTAGGTTGGAGTTGTCATCCAAGTCTGTGTTGAAAGTGTAGTTACTGGACATATAAAGGGGCAAAAGTATTACCCCCTGTGTTACTGTTAATTGTGATGATGTTGCCCTTACCTTTTGCTTAACTTCTTCCATGACCATCTGGCATACAGAGGATACCCTCATCTGTACATTGTAAGCCAAACATTTATATGTCAGTACTGATGAGCAACTCAAAGAAATATTTTAGTGTGTGATGTTGATGTCAGGACTGTTGTGTGTATTGCTGTACTGTCTAATAGTGGCAGCACTGTTATTTTGTTAGCATATATTGGAGTATCATAGTTGAGGTATTAATTGTTCCTGTGACCATTGCTTATTATCAGAGGTGATCCTGACAGTGGAAGTGTGCAACTACTACCACCTGATGTCAGAGTATGAGCAGACTCTGACGATGATGGTGGCCAAGCAGAGGCACAGTTGGGGGGTGCAGAGGGTGAATCTGACACTGAGGTTGACATACAGCTATCAAATGAAATTCCATTGGACACAGCCAGTAGATCTAAGCCTACCTATCCCAGTGAGCCCACAGATTTTGGACAGGTGGAGGGCAAGACAGCTGATCAGGGAAGTATGGTTACCACTTCAGTGCCTGTTGATTCAGGTCATAGCCAGAGTGTGGGTGAGGTGCTATGCAGGATAGTTATTAGGGGTGCTCAGAGGAGGCCTACTGTCCATCCTCCACCTGATCCAGGTGTCTCTTCCTGTGCCATTCAACGTATATTTAGAGCCATCATGGAGGCACAGACATGTTTCCATAGGTGATCCAGAGAAATGCTTAGGGTTGTAGATGTTGCACAGGCTGACATGTGTGACTGCCTCCACTGTGTTGCTGATTCAGTGGATCAGATGAATAACATGGTGGAACTAGTGGTGTCTGTGATGGAATGTCTGCTGGGAGGGGTACAGCATTCTCTTTGGTATAGGTCAGCCACATCATCTGGTGTTAGCCAATGTGGCCATGCCCGATCATGCTCCCATACTGGCAGTACTTCCACTGCTTCATCAGTGGGTGAGCTGTCCACACCCAGACATGCCAGGCCATGGGGTCATGGTCCTGGGCATATTCGTGAGGCAAGCTCATCCAGCAGACATCAGTCATGTTCAGGTAGCAGCCTGACCATGAGCATGGATGTGCCAGTGCAACTCCTAGCAGAGCAAGTTCTTGTGGTCAGGAATGACAATGATGAACTGCCACCTCTACCATGCATGGCTGTCTGACATACCAAGACAAAGAGCTAGCACAGAGCTTGGCTGTGTTCATGCAGATGCTCACACACTAATTTCACTTGGAGGACCCATACAGACATACACACAACAGTTACATGGTTCAGTCATGCAGCTTAAAACTCATTTTGTCTAACTGGCCATTTGTTGGTTTATCCAAATGTCTGCCTGTTTCTCTTTCTTACTCACACACACTCACCAACCTTTTGTATCAACCTAGGCTTCCTGCCCCCACATCCTCTGCAAGTGATGATAACTGTGCCATATCCCCGTTTTGTATCTTTTGGATTCAGGAATAGATAAGCTTCGTGTCTGATGGCCAGGGTGCATAGCCGACTTATTGCTTAGTATATCTGCATTTGTGATGTTGAACTGGTAAGTGTACCTTTGAGTTATACTGGTCTTAGAAAGTTAGACAATTGATAGCATCAAGATTTTCCAACTTTATTGTGAATGATTTTCTGAGGGTTGTGAAGTCTGAAACTGTAATGTGTATCATTACTTTCTAAATTCTCTCTCTAACGATTTTGCAGTACAAATGTATGGTGTTAAACTGAGGGCATGCAATGACCATCACTACTTTTGAGACACATGAGTGTGTGACTCTTTGATGTCTGAGGCCTGCTACTTAATAATGGACACATATAAGTCAAATAACTCTTTGCTGTCACATGTTAAGGTAATTTCTGTACAAATATCCCACCTTTTACTTGATTATATTACCAAGTAACAAAATGCAAGGATATGCCAGTAATTCATACTATTACACAATACACTCCAGATTCAACACTTACCTTGTAAATCCAGCAGTTGTAACAGTTCACCAATTTCCTATCATAACCCCTGGTATGAAAACAGTCCTTCAGGGTCCCCAACTCTTGCTCGAAGCATGCATCATCATTGCTGATTATCATCATTGCTGATTCTAGAAATCCTAGCAACCCGTCCCTGCACTATATTAGGGAAATATAAAAGCGAGGTACGCTAATGCAGCAAGGTATTCCTTCAGCAGTCTTTTCTATACAAACTGATGAAAGCCATTTTCTGTCAACTGTACCCTGACACATCCAAAAAAAAGCTGTCAATCTGTGTAAGTGAGCTGTTAACCGTAACCTCAAAATGATGTGGTGGTATGTAGGTAGGAGACGAATCAGCTTAAAGAGTTATCGCCCCCATCCCAAAGAATAAAATATCGTCCACAAAACGCTTATACATCTTGATATGACCTTTCCATGACATGTTATTCAATACCATACTCCTCTCCCAGATTGGTGAACAACAGGATGGAGTTTGGCAGAAATTATAGGAAGGATAGGTATAAAACTATGGCCAGGAACCGTTGACAGGCATAAGTCGCAACATGACAGCAGGGCCAGTGTGGACATGATTCTAGGTTGACACTCAACTTAAGACCAGTATGGATAATCTGGCCATCACTAAACAGGGCACTTTTCCATGTGGGCTATGCAAGGCATGTGCTTATGTAGATAGTAGTCCAGTGACTGGAAGTTGTTTGACAGTGAAGTTTGAGGGTAAACCACTGCATGTGGTTTGTTTTGGCTGAGGTCAATCCTGCACCCAACTGAGCTCATACACCATAGCTTCAAAGCTTTCTGTATGTTTAAAGTTAGGGTCTTATATAGACATACAGATAGCATAAACTCAAGTTTATGGTGATATTAAACAGTTATTCAAGAGAGGGCTAGCTGAAATTAGTGGCTACAAACAGTTAAGAGATAAGTCCAAACAGTACCTAACTGAAGAACGTAAGTGCATATGTCAGAGCAAAGGCCATGTCATTAACTCCCACAGTTGCATTATTACATTCATCTCAGAAATCCTTGGCTACTTAATCTCCTTACCTTTCTAACATATAAACTCGTACTAACTGCTCCTCATCTGCCCTATGCATTTCATACTGTATATCTAATATCAACTCTTTTGTTACTTGCTCTTCTATTGTAGCTCTTATTTTTCTACAAATTTTATTCTCTTCACTACTAAAATTTCTCTTCATACTTACATGTCCATTGTTTTGGCTAGACCACATTTACGTCAATTACAACACCTGTGTTGTGCATAGTTCACTCCCAATCCCACTTCCTTTTAAACCATCTTGTAAATATATGTATACCTTTTACATCTATGTTATGTCACTAATTCAATGTAATTTACTTATATTCTTAATGTTACTTTCTGTTGTTACTATGTACGTAACCCGAGCTGAGCCTGCAAATGGTCAAATGTGATCAATATTCTATCCCAGTAAACCAAATAAGTACAATTTCACAATGTGCATATACCAAATCCAATTAGCTTTAATTCCTTAGTTTTGTATGTTCTCGATTTCAGTGTCACAAGCACTGGGGTTCCATTAAGCTACTTGAAGGGAATGTTCCTGTGCTACATATCATAAAAAAATTGTACCAATCAGGAGGGCTGTAGAGGTCCATTTCAATTCTGTGCTATAGCTTAAGGCTGCAATCTGGATTCAGAAAAAAAACAGATTGCAACTTATTAACTTAAAAAATTGGACAAAACTGAAAATAACTGGAGGCAGAGTCCAAAAGCCAGCATTTTTTAAAAATATTTTTGGCAGCATTAGTTTAATGTTTGATAAAATCAGATACAGTCACCATATTGTATATTTTCTGAAAGCAATATACAAATGGTACAGTAATATCTGCTATTGCTGACTGAAACAAATAGAAAAAACATATATGCAAAAATATTGGACTTAAAAATTCAGACAAATGAGATTTGTGCTCTGCACAGTTACATCCAGCACCAGCACAAAGTGTTTGGTCATCTGGACCAGTAATCAAGGAGCCTGAATCATCACCACTGATACTGGAGAAGAACGTTTACTTGGAATACAAATGGATACACTCAGTATTTCCAGATGCAAACATATCTACATCAAGCACAATTTCCTTTAAGAGCACACAGGGAACACACTCAGCCCAGGCTCTGGTTTCTCTCTTTCTCTCTCTGTCTCTCTCCCAGTCCCCAATAAGGCTCCCCACTGGCACAGCTGCAGAGTCCTTAGCTCCTCAGCCAAGCCAAGCCAAGCCCTCCATCCACCAATGTGTGAAAAGGAAACCAGTGCTTTGTGTCCCTGCTCCAAGTAGCTGACACACACACTTTGAGATTTGATTTTCACACACACACACACACACACACACACACACACACACACACACACACACACACACACACACACCTAGGAAAGGCTGGCAGAGATTTACTAGCTATGTCCCATTCTGCCCAGACTATAAGGTAGTTATCTCTGCTACCAGACATTACAAAGCCAGCTACTTAAGGCTCTTGCAAGGGTACCCAATTATACTGAGTGAAGTTAATAATACAAATGGTAATGTTAAGCAAACAGCAAGGCTTTCAGGAGTGGCCAGAGTTAGTACAGATCGAATATATAATATAAACTCTCTCTCAAAGCCTATCTTCTAAAAAAAAAGAAAGTGATAAGAAGTTTAAATATATTTAATAATAAGCAACCAAAGAACATGAAAATGAAAAATTCTATGTACAGTAAACAGAGTTTCACTCACAGGAAATATTAAAATGACACAGATGAATAGAGATACACAGTACAGTTAAAAAAAAACAAATTCTCACTTCTTTTTATTTTCCTGACTAATCTAAAGAGTTACTATTCCCTGCTTCACTTGCTAGAGCAAGGCAGGATGAAGTATGTGTGAGGGATTATGTCACAGGCCCTGAAGAAGCTGCTTCTGAGACTTCTTCATCTATTAAAATATTATTATTATTTCTGTACAGAATGACATCACATGCATCTGGTCATCTTGACTTCTGGTTCCCATGCAACCCCCACTGCTAGAAACTGTCAAGATTTATCACATAATATTAATAACACACACACACACACACACACACACACACACACACACACACACACACACACACACACACACACACACACACACACACACAGTCTTGCTAAGATCTGCTGCAGCTCCTAGAAGTCATAAAACCATAAACACTTCCGTTCTTCCAGAGTAGCAATTAGTTCACCCCAATGACAATGCAGAAAGCTTCCTGATACAAACTTTTTCTCTCTGGCTGCATTTAAAACTACGAGATAATATCTTTATGTCCTAGGCCCAGTAATTAATTTTTTTTACTATTAATCAAAGTCAGGTGGATTGAGATTAACCTCTTCTCTTTCAGTATCCTCTGTTACAATATATACATTTAAACAGTTACAGTAATGCATGTACATTTCTTTTCTTTCCAGCAGGCTGCACTGTTGATACATTTTTAACACATGCAACTTTACAAATACATTTTCAACACAAGCAGGAGTCTTAGCAAGTCAAACTGTGCACTTATTTTGTGGTCCAGGATCAGAGTGATCATTCTTCTTGCAACTGACCTATCAAAGTAACGGAGGGACTGTTAATGGCAGAGTGCATATTTCCACTGGTTAGAAAAGTCTCCGTGCCTTTGTATATCTGTATGTGCGTTCTTGTGTGTTGAGGTGGTGTGGTTGACATTATTTTTTCTCATAAGCCAATTGTTTGAATTGCATAAAGTGTGTTTTGCTAGCTATCCTTAGTGACCTTTTGCCTTATAGCTATTTTGGTGATGTTTACAGTGCAAATGAGTGAAAGCCATACACAAAATTGTTAAAGAGAACTTGCACCTCTGAATTATACCTGCTCACTATAATTAAGTGTCAGCAGTTGTTGATATGTGCATAGTAAGATGGAGGCAGGCAGACTGCATTTGTGTAGTTTAACTAAAATGTGTAGCGTAACAATTCTGTGTACATTTTTTCAAGAATAGTACTTAATTACTTAGTCTGAATTTATTTGATTTTGTTCCAGCCATGTCTTAAAAAAGGTTACTACTACTTTATCCAGGTTTTTCAGGCTCCATTCAGCTGTTTAGTACCACTTACTCACCATGTGATTGCTCAAGCATTGTATGTCTACTATTCATATTTATTTGCTGCATATTAGAGCAGTATGCACGGGCTCAGACTGTATGTCTTCCTATGAACTCTGAGACCACAGTAACTTGAAAAAGACTGAGGCAGTCTTTTTTTTTAATGATCATGCTTTCTGCAACTTTGAGTGACCCCAGAGTAAGAATATTAAATTAAGGGAGGAGTGTGAGGGGTGCTAGGGGTGGGTGAGGCTTGCAGCTCTATGATAGCATTTGTTTTACTGTTTTGCTATTGTAATTGCATGAAACTTCCTGAACGGGTGTACAAGTTTAGGTGCTTTGTGTACTTTGGTTTGTACTGTTTGTATAATTACGCCTGAGCCGTTATGTTTAGAGCAGCTGGGTTTCAATGTCCATAATAACGCTCCATTCTTATTTCCATATCCTTACATCTTTTTAAAAAAACTTTTATAGCAAACACATTAATCGTCTGTTCACCTGTTTTATGCTTCGTATTTTCCCACATTCCCTTGTTTTTTTCTGAAAGACCACATCTATGTAACTAATTTAATGTTATTATTTTTCAGAAAAGACAATGTTAACAGATAAAATATGAACCGGTGCTTAATCATATTAATACCCCTTTCTTCTTCAGTCCTATATAATATGCCTTTTTTAATGGGGGGTAAGTCTTGACTATTTTCTTTTTCTATTGCTTTTGGAATGTAGCAGAAGCATAGATGGCTCAACCAGTGCCCTCTGCTGGTACCACAAATCAATACCCTTAAAAAAAAAAACTCCACTGTAACAGCGGTCAGCTTATTACAGTTAGATCAATGCTACACCAATCGGCTTATTACAAATAGACTCATCCTCCCACCGAGATCTTCCATTGAAGAGTAACCAAACAGAATTACTTTACTTAATAAGCTGATAAGTATATTGTAGTAGTCAGCCTATTACAGTTCATATCTGTCAACCTCAATACAAGAAATTTGGACAAAACCAAAAATAATGGGGAAGAAAGGCCTGAAAATAGGGACATATTTAAATATTGCTCTAATTAACTTAGAAAGTTGCTAGAATAACGTAGTTTGTGTTAGCATGCATTTTCTGAAGGATATGAAGTCTGAAACTAAAAAGTCTGTCATTGTTTGGTGACTTCATCTCTCAATGATTTGCCAGAAAAAAACCCACACATTTTTTGATGAGCAGACCAAAAATTTGAAGAAAAAATCTCAGTATTCTGTGAAAATCTGGCCAGTTGAGAAGTATGTTGGACTTAGATCCATGTCCCCTCAGCTCTTCCATTGAAGAGCAAAAAAAAAAGAAAAAAATTATGTCACCGTAATAAGCCAAGTGATCAGCTTATTGCAGTCAGATATGTGCTTCCTCAGCTGTTCCACTGAAGACAAAAAAAAAAAAATGGCTGTTCCCTCTACTGGCACAGCCTCTCCTTCCTGCTCCAGCTATTCAGATCCTGTTTTTGTGCTCTGCCTTCTTAACCTCCTTCTGTACAGTTTATTAAAATAAAAATAATTTCTTCTTTTAAACTGCAGCAAACTGCTTGCTCCAGATGTAGCAAATATTTGCTACAGTTAATATTCTGCCTACACAGAACACTACAGTCCTCAGGTTTTAGTTAAAAAAAGGAGAGAGATTTTCTATTTTTTTTTTTTTTTACTTTTAAATTGTAGCAATCCATTTTAGACCACAGACAGAATGCTACATCCCTCCGGTTTGTCTGTAAATGCTTGCACTATAGAGCAATCAGAATGATAGATGGATGATTGCACCCCCTAACACTTTGCTCCTAGGGGGGTTGCCCTTTTGCCCCACCCTAGCTATGCTACTTGAATATAGTACACTTCTGCTATGTAAGCTTCAGTTCCTCATGATATGGTGTCAGTTGCCATCTTTTTGTTTATAGTCAAACTACAACATAAGTTAAGCTGCTCCAGTGGCACAGGGACAAATTCCTAACTACAGCCCAGGTGACCTGGGTTTAGTTATTGTCTTGGGTGTCTGAAGAGAGGTAGGGAGGGATGGGTGTTACCATCCTGGGAGGGGAGAGCAGTGACATGGGTGTCTCCCACAATGAACACTGATGGAGACTAGGGATGGTGTGTGGCTAAGGAGGCATGGAATGTGCGGGGACATGAATGAGCTGCTGAAGAGGCCGGACCACACATTGCACATCCCCATTGCATTCCCACCTTATGGATAATGGAAGGGGGGGGGGTAGTTCATAAACAGCAACAAAAAAATCCCCCACCAGGTGATAGACAGCTGATCACCCCCGGACACCATTAAGATTGGCTGCAGCCAATATCTAAGTAAGTCTGTGAGTGCTGAGCAAGTCTTTTAAATATGGACATGGAGCACTGGGGTAGGAATATCATGGGATGAAGTGGGGGGGAACAAAAAATATAACATAGCTTTAGTGCATTCTTCAATTTTCCCAACAGCCTCTCTTTTTAAAGCTTCTTGTCTTCCATGTTTTGTGTCTAACAGTGAAATACTATCACCAATACATTTTTCAACCATCATTCTCTTCATGCTAGAATCCTTACTTATACTTTTATTTATACTTTTAGAGCATCTAAATTTTATATAGTTGTTCTTTCTCTTTACTAACCAGTACTGTATCATTTGTGTAAGTAAAAGTACTCGGAACCCTTACCATCTCAGGCAAACTCCATTTTTGTGTGAAAATTCACTTTTTACTTATTTAACAACTTCATTTGTAGAGCAAGCAAGAAAGGACTTTACTGATAATTCTTGCTTTATGCTTTTATTAATTCTAACCTTTCACCTAAAAAACTCACTGTTTTCTTTTATACATATAGGTTCATAGGTTGGTACTAGGCTATTGACCCTAGGGCTTCTACAAGCCTAGCCGGAACAATTCCCTGGATATTTCTTCCCACAATATGTACTTCCCTGGACCCCTGTCTAGCAGGGTGATTGACGTGATCCCTGGAGTGAATTTCCTATCTCCCATCCAACTGTCAAGGTTCCTTTTGAAGAGGGCCAAGGAGGTGCTCTGCTTGACATGTATGGACACTCTATTCCAGAGTACGGGGAGTCTCTGGGTCAGGAACCTATCCCTCCAGCATGTTTTGTTCATTGTGATGACAAGGTTTAGATCCCTGGAGCATGTGGCTCTGAGAGATTGGGATTTCTTTAAGTGGAGCATGTCCAACAGCTCTGGGTTTGACATGGCCTTGTATGATAAGCAGAGATCGCCTCTGAGTAGACGATATGCCACAGAGTATAGCTGGAGTTTTTTTTAGATGGACAGTATAGGGCATCTGCTTTAGGCCTGTGATTCTTTCAGTGAGGTATTTCTGTGGCCTTTCCAGCTGTTTCAGATTTCTTGAGAGGTACATACCAAATGGGGGGGGGGGTTGTACACTATAATGGGTCTAATGAGGGATGAGTACAGTGGGACAATGACCTCTTTTTTTCTGGATGAAAAGCCCTTAGTGATTAGGTGTGCCACATAGAAGGATTTCCTGACTGTTGTGATGATGTGGTTATCGAAGGTGAGACCACTATCCACCTTTGTCCCTAAGTATCTCATCACACTTTAGTATACTACCACCTATGTGGTAATTCATGGGTGCATGGTTTTTCCCAAAGGGGATAACTATACATTTCTTGGCATTAAGCTTGAGACCATGGCTCTGGCAACAAGCAACTGTTTCTGTAAGGCCCTTTTGTAGAATATCCACATCATTTGGGGATTCAATAATGGCTCCAAGTTTGCAGTCATCTGTGAACTTTCTTAGCTGGAGTCCCTTAGTGTTGGCCTGTACTTCAGAGAAGTAGATGCCAAACAAAAGCGGTCCCAGGACTGAACCCTGAGGTACTCCACTTGTCACTTGTCTGGAGCTGGATTTGTAGGTGGCTACGTTTACAGTCTGGGTTCTTTCAGTAAGCTAATTGACAACCCATCAAGTGACATAGGGATTTATGCCCAGCTAAGTAAGTTTATCTATGATTCCAGAGTCGGGGATGGTGTTGAAGGCCTTGGCGATGTCCGGGTAGGCTGTGTGGAACACCTTATCCTTCTCCACAGCTCTAGAGACTGATTCAAAGAAGTCAGTCAGATTCAGGAGACAAGATTGGCCCTTCACGAACCCAAACTGGATGGGGTCCGGTGTTTGAAGGTTGCCAATGTCTTTATTTATAAGTTCCATGATAATGCGTTCCATGCTCATGCAGATCAGGCTCATCAGACTAATGGGATGGCAGTTCCTTGTTGAGTGGGATAACTGTAGCTGTGCGCCACTCAGTGGGCACAAAGCTGAAGTAAGGCTATGATTAAACATGACACTTAGGTGAGGTGCCATTTCATTTTGTAGTTCATGTAGTACACAGCCCGGGATGTCATCTGGTCCCATGGATGCTGTATTCTTAGCTTTGGAGAATGCAGTTTCTACCTGTGTGGCCATGACTACCAGAATTTGGCAATGTTTTGGTATTGAGATGGGCCCTTTAGGGGGTGAGGGTGGGGTGAAGTTGGCACTAAATCAATCTGCCAGGATATTGGCAATATCCTTGGGATCAGTATATTTAATGCCATTCTGTTGTAGCTCAGAGCATATCTGAGCATTGCCATTTAGATTCTTGACATAACTATAGAATGGCTTATGGTTGTTTTTGGAATCTTTGGCAATTTTATTTTCATAACTAGCTTTGGAGGATTTTATGAGGGATCTCAGCTTCTTACTGAGGCTGGTAAGGGAGTTTTTTCCATCCTGGGATTTTCCTCTTTTCTGCAACAGTTTCTTTCTTCTGTTGTATAGTTTGTTTATGGCAGGGGACCACCAGACTGACTTCCTTTTTTGGAGGAGAGTATCTTGTTTCTATTTCGGATGGCACAATTCATGCATGAGTGGATGTGCTCGTACAATGCCTTAGTGTAGAATTCAGCAGTCGAACTTTCAGCTCCCGTCTGCAAGGGTGGCATGAGGTTTGTCACTTCTGACTTGAGTAGCATGAAGTTGGCTTTGGAAAAGTTTTTTATGGAGGTTTCCTTACTGGGGGGGGGGTGGGATGTGGATGTCAAGGGTGATTTGCTTATGGTCAGACCTGACCAATGAGGGGGTGACCACTGGTGTGGAACATCTATCTCCCATGTTGGTAATGACCAGGTCTAGGATATTGGAGCCCCTGGTGGGACAATGGATTAGTTGATCCAGGGTGTTGGAATTTATGAATTCCAAGAACCGTTGGGAAAAGGTGTTGGTACCCGAGTAGTTTTCCCAGTTAATGGCAGGGTAGTTGAAATCACCCAGTATTAGGGTGTTTGGTTGTATCTTAATATTTTCCAGTATGTTTAGAAAGGTGTAGTGAGAATCTTGGGGCATGGTGGGAGATCTGTAGAAAGCTAAAATTTGGATTGCAGTCTTACCTAGTGTTAGTTGCACCTGGAGAATTTCAGATGCATTGTGTTGGGCAACTAGCCTGGAAGTGTGAATATCCTTGGTGAATATGGACACTCCTCCACCTTTAGTGTTTTGGCCTTGGTTTGGTGACCAAAAAGTGTGGTATGATTCCCTAAGCCACTTGTCTCCATCTGTATGCCAGTGTTGTCTAAAACCTGAAATGGTATATCAGATGATCAAAGGCTTTCAGTATGTATTTTCATGTAATATTCCATGTTTTCTTTTGCTTTTCCATTTTTAAACTCTTTGTTTGGTTTAACAAGTCCATCAATATTAAAAACAGCGTATGACAAGATAAATGATAACTATTTACAAATGTCCATTACAAGAATATTAATATTCTTAACCATTACTACTTTTCCAGTAAATCATTGAGCTTTTACCAACATATGTACTGATGAGTTATGTTTAAAGTTCTCATTCTTATAGCTGACAACTCATTTTTACAGACAGTCTTAGCTAGGCACACAAAGTCACCAAATGCTAATTCAGTTTTACATTTCCAGTTTTTTGTTATAACTTTTCTTGCAATGGTAAGTATTGCCCAAAGAAGAAGTATTTGAGAAATATGTATAGCTGCTGGAACTGGGGCATTAAATAGTGTCAAGGAGTCAGTAATAATGCAACTGTCTGACCTCAAAGCCTGAGAAAAGTTTCTAAAATTAGTCCAAAAGGAACTCACCAACTTACAATCCATTATCATGTTGAACCAATCAGCATTAAGGACTTCATTACACTGCCAGCATTTCATTTTACCTGTTTTATATATTTGTGTAATTTTATGAGGTGTAAGAAAGACTCTATGCAGAAATTTCCATGCATAGATTTTCCAGTAAAGTGAGGATATTGACTTTCCTGTAGATTTTAAAATTAACTTTTTTATTTAGTTCTGAAAATGATTCATTGTTAATTTCTGTTGAGAAGTTCCAGATTGTCATATCTGGGGTAACAAATTCAGTTCTAATAATCTTGTATATAATTGATAGATATGATTTCCCCTTGGGTGGTCTTCTATTAACATTAGATAATAGATCCAAGATTTTTGGAACAGGTTTAGTTTGATGATCTAGTAATATTTTGATTTTATCCTGAATATATTCTTTACAGGTATTTATATCTAACCAGCCTCCTTGCTTTATGCTATATATTGCTATTAAATATTCAACAGGCTCTATGTTGTTTCCATTAAGAAATTGATGTCAAAATATTATGTTACTATTCTGTCATTGTGTTTGCATTAAAAGATACTAAGGCTCCATAACTGAAAACATTGGGGAATAACAGAATTAGTAATTCCTTGACTAGGTAATTTGAATTTATAAACATTTTAAAGATTAAAAGGATTTGGTCAATAAAAGGCATAAAAGTAAATTTGTGTCTTTCATTCAGAACAAAATCTTTTAGAGCCCAGTAGAATATATTGATATCCAGTTTCATGTAAGACTCTATGATAAGTTTGTTGCTGTCTATAAATATTTTCCTCATGTAAAGATTTCCAATAAGAAACATATGAAGAATCTAACCACAATTATATTATTTTGATAATTACAACATCAGTATATAGCTCAATGTTTGGAAACCAACTGCCACCTTCCTCCCAGCTTTGGACATGCCAGTCTAAAGCTATCCTTTTTTAAGGTATCATAAGAATTTAAGGAAGGTAAAATTTATTTTTCTTACATTTTTTGGGGGGGGGGTTAATTATGGACTATAGTATAAGATTTTTGGTAAAATTATCATTTTAATCAGGGTAAATTTATCTTCCATTGTAAAGAATAGCTTATTCCAATTGTATGTTAACTTTATGATTTCATCCGTTAAGTTTTTATAGTTTATAAATATGGAGTCTTTGTTCTTAGATTCAATAGTGATAACTAAATATTTGATTTGAGAATTTTCCCAGTTAATGTTTTTATGTGATTTTAAGTGGTTATTTTTTGTTTATAAGCAATGTTTTAGTTTTATTATGATTGACTTTCAAACCTGAAACCTTTTCAAAGTAATCCAAGGCTTTGAGTATATGATGTAATGAGTGTTCTATGTCACTACATATCAACAGTATGTCATTTTTTGATGAAAAGTCTTCATTTATTTTGAAGCCTTTAATATTTATGTTAGATCTTATATAGTTAGCTAGTGGTTCGATAGTTAGAGCAAATGATAAAGGGGAAAGAGGGTATCTTTGTTTTATACCTTTTGCTATATTTAGATAGAAAGGAACCTATCTTGACAAAAGATACTGAATTGCTTTAAAGTGTTTTAATTAGTGTCGTAAAACTAGAGAAGTTATGTTCATTTAATATTTTAAACAAATAAGGCCAGTTCACTGAATTGAAATCTTTATCAATATCTAGACTTATTATTGATAATTATTTTTTATTTTTATTTACTATATCAATTAATGAAAACAAATCTTATAATATTGTCTTGTAGTCATCTGTTTATTTTAATGCCAGCTTGATCTTCATATATTAATCCCAAGAGTATATGGTTTAGCCTTTTGCTAGTATAGACACGAAAATGTTGTAGTCAACATTCAAAAGTGAGATAGGGCGATAAGTAACATATCATGCAGGATCTTTATCTGATTTTAAAATAGGTGTAATTATAGAGTATCTTCAAGTGGGAGGAATATTAGCAGAGCTTTTGACTTTTTCAAAGATGTTCAATAAGGTTTTTAAAATATTGTCAAGTAGCAGTTTATGCAATTCTGGGATGATACCATCTAATCATGGAGCCTTGTTGGTTTTGAGGTCAAGTCAAAGTAAACTTTATTGTCATACAGATCAACACAGAGGAAAAAGTGAGCATCACTACACAAAATTTCAATACTCAGGCTCGTACCATACAAATGACAGTTTACAGAAGGAAGATAGATTAAATTAATAAAAAATTAAATTAAAGAAAAATAAAAAAAAAAGATACAAAAAAGTAAATATAGTAAAACAAATGTGAAAGCTCTATTTACATAAGAAACACAACAAATACAACAGCAGGAATAGACTCAATAGAAATATAAGGATATGAAAAAATAGTACTATAATAAATAAGGGAGGCACACGTAAACTTACCCACACCAATATATACCATAAACTTACAGTTCACATTTTTTCTAGTGTAGAGAAAGACATATGAAGTGAGTTATTCAGAAAGTGTATGTAAACAACAATGACATATTGCACACAAATGTTTTACCCATGTAGTGCATTAGGCTATGGGTTTGTCACACATTTAATTTGGTCTTTCAATTCTTTAAAAGAAAAAGACTTATCAATTTTACTTTTCTGTTCATTAGTTAATTATGATGCATATTTTCCTTCAAAAAACTATCAATTAGTTCATTATTATCTAAGTTTGTCTCCGTTTTATTACCCTTTTCATTATATTTACTAAAACATTGTAATATGTCATTTAAAGTCATTATTTTGATAATTTCCCCTCTTTATATACAATCTCTTTAATGTGATTTTTTTCATATTTTTTGATCTAATGGCTATTTTATGTAGATTATTTGGGTTTATTAAATAAGACTGTTGTTTATTTTTTTCCAGCTTGATTGAGATCTTGTGTTGAAGTATTTCCTGATATTCCTAATTCACCTTTTTAACTCCATATTTGTGGCTCTGTCATTGGGCTTTAAGTTTAACTTTAATTTATCTATATTAGATTCTAGAGCAATCAAGTCCTTGTCCCATTCTTTCATTTTACATATATACCAGTGTTTAACTTTACCAAATAAATAGGCTTTTAGGGTGTTCCCATAATATAGCACCTGTCACCTCCCCATTGTTATTAAATTCCATGACTTGATTAATTTCTCTCAAAAAATCATTAAAACCTTTTATTTTAATTATTTATGCAGATAACCTTTGATAATGAATTAAGATATTTGAGCTAAGGGTTAGAGTGAATGTAATGGCATTATGGTCAGACAAAGGGCACAGGACTACTAATACATCTTCTGTTTTTGAATAAAGCTCATTTGATACAAAAACTTTATCAATACTGATTTGCATTTCATATCTGAAGGAATAGTGTGTATACTTTAAAGAGCTTTGTAGTTTTAAGTCTAAAATAGTCCATATATTCTTTAAACTTATACAGTGATTTAAATGTTTTGTTGTAGGAGATAGTCTGACTCTTTTCTCATTAATGGTGTGTTTACTTGATAAAATACAATTAAAGTCGCTGGCTATCATCATATTTCCTTTTGAATATAATGTCATAATGTTTAGATACTTCTTGGCTGTTTTAGATCTTATTCCAGGAATCCAATAAGTATTTATGAGAGTATAATGCTTTTTATCTATTTCTGTTACTACCAATCCCAGCATAACATTCTTATCAGAATAAGTGTCAACTATTTTAGGTAAACCTAGTATTTTTTTCCCAAAGGATAATAATACTTCTTATTTTCAAACTAAAATGAGAAGTTACTAGAATTAAATCATCCTTTATTTGCAACCTGCCTAAATTTTCAATCAAAAGATGTGTTTTTTGCAAAAAGACAGTATCTGCTTTATGCAATGTTAAATACTTATTTAAAAAGTTTATTTTTAACGGGTTATTCATCCCATTAACACTTAGTGAAAGACATTTATATCTTGTCGTCTTTGAGAACAAATAGTTTAAAAGCTAATGAACAGTGGTGCAGTACGATGAATGCAGATCTAATATATGTACAACTTGTTATGCAGAAACATTCTAAAACTAGTATTAAAAAATCTAAGTTAAAAACATTTTTATCATCTAACATGGAATAAAAAATTCCTGGCGTAATGAAAATTTCATACAAATCACATGCTGACAACTCCATAGCTCTACCTAATCACAAATCTTTGCTACTGCTTATGTAGATATAAATAAATAACATGAATAAAATAGAATGCACTCTAACTATGTAAGTTGTGCTTCTAACAGACATAACAAAGAACTAAACAATTAGCTTAATCTTATAAGGTCACATTTGAGATAGAAAGCCACTTTACTTATAACAGTTGTCTTATTTTTTTGTAAGTGTGTACATATTATTTACATACTAATATGTTATACATTACTTTCTTAAAACACAATTCCGCTAATTCTAGGACCTTTAAATATCCTATCTACAACATAAGTAATATCTATATATATAGTATACTACATTGACTATTATAATTTATTGCTGAAGTATTATTTAGGGTATAATGGATAACCTGTTACTTAAGCAGTCCTGTATATTGTGTATAAAAACTTGCTATTGATGTCAGTATTGTCAAGCATACCAATATAAAGTACCTGAAATAAATGTTATCTTTATTACTGACAATGTTAGCTGGGTTTACCAGAATTAAACTCTTGGTGAGATAAACTTAATTTAATTACCTGTGCTTACATTTAATCAATTATAGGCAGCCATATCACATATGTATGTAATCAATAGGTTAAATGTTATTTATTTTATGCAAGCTATACTACCAAGGGATTTCATATTTATATGTGCACTCTCCCTTCAGCTCCACACTATCATAGAGAACTATAGCTACGTGACCACATGCATATATGTATCTAAACCTCACCTTCTCCATATAGTTACAATCAAATGTGAGTATGCAAACATAAACACCCATGTCTAGTAGTCATCATGACATAATATAGGATAGGCTTCTGAGGTGTCTGTTATAAAGCTGGAATGTTGTTTACTCTTTTTTGAAAAAACAAAACCTGTTAATTGTATGTTATTTCCATTCAAAACAGCTTATAATTTCTTTAATATCTCATAAAAAAATAAGTCATGCAGCAGTTTATTTTTACAGCTGTTTTAAAACTCAGTAAAGTTGCTGTTTAAAATGAGAGTGGGGAAGCTCTATGTATTCAAAATAAATAAAACTTTCTGTAATTTAAATGTATACTGACCTTATTAATGAAGCTTTTACATAATACCTTTACAGCAGCATTGTATGGTTTATAAAGGTTGCTTTTGAGTAACCCACCTTCGGAGTATCATGTCCCTCCCCCCAGTCTTGCAGCTCCTATCACTAGCTTCCTTAGAACAGAAGCGTCTTTTGTTTCACTGGTGCAGTAATATTGATTATAAAATTAAAACCATGTTTTAACTTACAAAATAATTTCTAAACTTGATGATTAATGTAAAGAGATCTTCAAAACCTTCCAATAATGTCTGTTTTAATGTTCCATTCAAAAGTTCCCTTCATTTTCTGTTTCAGGAGAGGTTGGAGCTCTTGTAACACTTCCTTTCTTATGAGATGTTCAAAATGAAACCAGTCTGCTGTGGAAACTTAAATAGGCTCATACCATTAAGAAAAACACCTTTGAAACACTTTTAGACTTTCAGGCAGGAAAATGAGGTAAAAGAAAGATGAAAAAGTTAAAAGTGCTGGCTAACCCACTGGGCTAGCCACAATCTATGTAAAAAAGACACTTTAACAGTTTTAGTGAAGAAATAAAGAAAATAGTTCAAATAAGCCCCATTTAAATTTTGTTTGTTTGTGTCTATCGTCGGCTTTTCCTGATTAGGGGTCGCCACAGCGGAACTCCGGTCCGCTAATGATTGGTGGTTGATTTTTATGTGCCGAGTTACCAGCCCTGATGCACAACCTTCAACGAAGGTACGCCCATTCACGCATATCTCCACGCAGAAGACGCTCTCCTGAGAATTGAACCGGACAGCGTCATACTGTGAGGCGACAACGCTACCGCAGCACCACCACCGTGGGTAAATAAGCCCCATTTAAAGTAAAATTCATTAAGTATGTGTTCTTTAAGCATTTCCCCAATATTTAGCAAGACTGCTGTTGATTATTTAAATGTTTAAATTTAATATATAACTATGACAGAACATATCTGCACATTTTCTTTTTTAGTACATTGTTTTAAATAAAACTTTCATTCTATATCTAATCTCTTTAGGGCAGCATTATATGATTTATAAAGGTTGCTTTTGAGTAACCATCCTTCAGAGATCTTTTTCCTTGTGTATCATGTCCCCCAGTCTTGCACTTCTGACTGGCTCACCAGATGCGTAGTAGCAAGCGCCACCCAAACCCCACCCCAGCTGGTTGACGTGTTGCTGTTCTCATGAATAACCAACACAATGTGGTTTTCAAGCCAGAAAAGAACGTCAAAGGCGTGAATATTTTAACATAATTTCCACGTCTTTTCTTGTAATAGAAACAGCAATTACATTTTTCCCTTTGCTTTTGCAGGGGGAAACCCCCCTGCACCCCGTTGTGGGGGCGCTGTGGCCCCCACACCCCCCACCGTTTGGATATACCAACTCCAGCTTATGCATGACCCAGTGCTTGCTATTATCACCAGCAAGACTAGTGTAATGCTACATGAAACAATACCGTTAATTCTTCCCTAAAAGGAAGGGTATAGTTTTACTATGCATATTAGCCCCTGGCATCATGCATACATTGAATGTAGATGAGCAGCTGAGTTAAGCACCACTTTTACTACGGGATGTTCTGATGAACTTGTTTTATAATCTGTTAACAAAGCTGTTGCAAACGCTGCTCATCTACAATCATTGTACGCATGATGTCAGTGAGCAATATGCATGGCATGCCAGTCATGCCTCATTTCATATTCAGGTTCGCTCGTCAATCATCTGGACCACGCCCACTCCTGCGTGAAACTGAAGGTGAGCCAGTACACTACAATATCGCTGCAGTTCCTATCACAAGTTTCCTTAGAACAGAAGCTTATTTTGTTTCACTGATGTAGTAATATTGAATATGAAATTAAAAGCATGTTTTAACTTACAAAATCATTTCTAAACTCAATGATTAATGCAAAGAAATCTTTAAAACCTTCCAATAATGTCTGTTTTAATGTTCTATTTAAAAGCTCCATTAATTTCCTGTTTCTGGATGGGTTAGAGGTCTTGTAACACTTCCTTTCTTATGAGCTGTTCAAAATGAAACCAGGCTGCTGTGGAAACTTAAACTCGTGCCATTAAGAAAAACACTTTTAGACTTTCAGGTAGGAAAATGAGGTAAAAGAAAGATGAAAAAAGTTAAAAGGGCCTGCAATTGCATTGGGGTAGCCACAATCTATGTAAAAAAGACACTTTAATAGTTTTAGTGAAGAAATAAAGAAAAGTGTTCAAATAAGCCCCATTTAAAGTAAAATTCATTAAGTATGTGTTATTTAAGCATTTCCCAACATTTAGTAAGACTGCTTTGATTATTTAAATGTTTAAATTTAACAGATAACCATGATAGACCATATCTGCACATTTTCTTTCTTTTAGTACATTGTTTTAAATAAAACTTTCACTCTGTATCAAACCCAGACTAATTATCATTACTTATGTCTTCTTATTGATATTTAGATAAAATTAACTATAAAACTTTAGTTGTTTAAACTCAGATGATATATTTCAGATTAATAACTATTGCTTATACTTTTACCCAATCTAGTGAAGAATCAAACATATTTCAATAAGCAGGAAATGATTGCAATTTAATATGAAAAAAATGAAAAGATGAAGTTCTACCTTTTGAGGAAATCCATTCAGAAATTCTTTAAAAAACAAGTTTTTATAAAACCATGCATTGTACAACAACATGAAGTATTTTCATTTCTCCCTGAGCTTTTTTTTATTTTTGTCTTTTACTGGATGTTCATGGTGGTGCTGCGGTAGCGTTGTCGCCTCACAGTAAGACGTTGTCCTGTTTGATTCTCAGGTAGAGCGTGTTCTGTGTGGAGACATGCATGAATGGGCGTACCTTCGTTGAAGGTTGTGCGTCAGGGCCAGCAACTCGGCACGTAAAAATCTACTACCAGTCATTAGCGGACCGGAGTTCCGCTGTGGCAAACCCTAACCGGGAAAAGCCAAAAGACACAACAACAACAACAACTGGGTGTTCATTCCTTGCAGCATGTCTTTTCAGAGATGGGGTCACTCTATTTCTTCAGTGATATTAAGTAAATTGTTTTCTGTACAAAAGAAACAGCATCTTCCAGTGTTTCAAATGTTTTCCTTCCTTCCGGCAAAAAAGTATTAATTTTGCTGGGTAAACCAGATGTGTTTTTATTCCAGACTTCTTTACACTTTTCAGTAAAATAATACATGCTTTCCTTTTCAAGACAAGTAAAGAAAAAATCATTGTCAGATCTGATAAAGTTATCACCTATTTTAATGCATGATGCAGACCAGGCAGTTTTTACAACTAAGTCTTTGTCCTGACTGCAAATTAATTTCACTATTATGAATCTTGGATTTGAAGTTTTCTTGTTTGAATTTGTTGTTGATAGGGATCTGTGTGCCCTCTCTATACCATATGATAGGGCTTCAGGGAGGTTTAAAGTTTTTTGAATCCAAGTAGTTAAAAAGTTTACCATATTTTCTCCCTCTTGCTTCTCAGGTACTTCATATATCCTGATATTGTTCCTTTTTGCCCTGTTTTTAAGATCATCTGTGTTCTCCAGGAACTTGTTGTTTTGTTTTAAAATTAATTCAATGTTACTTTCTCCTTTAGTCAGTCTGTCATCTAAATCAGTGAGTGAGTCTTCCATGGCAGATATCTGAAATTTTTGCTGTTTAACTGCTTCATTTATTAATTCTATCTGCTTTTTTTACAGTCTTCTTTGATTGGGGCTACCTTAGAGTCTAGTTTATCCAATTTTAATGTTAAGTTCTGAATACTACTGATGATATATTGCAGTTTCTTCTTCAAAGTGGCTTTTTGAAGTGTTGCCTTAGAGTGACTCATTTTCATTCGATATTTTCAAGCTAAAGTTTTGACCGGAAATTTTTAAAAAAGAGCAGATTTTTTTTCATGAGACAGTCCCAAATAGTTTCCAATTCTTTATTTCACCTTTTTAGAAGTTTTTTTAGTGAAATTAAAAATTAATTCCTGTCAAAAATGTATAGGAGCAGCAGAGTAAAATTATTGTGCTGTTAACTGCTTGCCATTTTCCCCATGCCCCTTTCTTTTGCTTTTCTTGAACTATGAGACCCACTGTAACAATTTCATATCTATTTTATCCATTCCCCCTCCTACTTCACATAGACTTTGCTAAATACTTCCTTGATTTTGCAGTATTTATTACTGATCAGAAATGGCTTTAAGTTTTTTTTTTTAATTTCCTATTATTAACAACCAGTAATATTTTTCCTTTTTCTTTTTCCCAAACTATCTCCACTGTTTTTCTCTTTTCTTTAAAACAGAACTTTGTCCCATACCATATACATCTACACATTTCTGTTTTACATATTCTTTCACTTCCTTTATTACCACTTTTTGTTCATGCTTTTTTTCACATTAATAAGGTATGCATACACCTCTTCCTTCTTTCCCTACATAATGTTTTTCAGTTTGGGTAATCTCTTTTTTTAATCCTTTCTCTGCTCCCCCCCCCCTAAACTGTGACAAATCCTTAATTTATATTGCCCTGTGTATTTTTTAATCAAGCCTCTTAAAAAAATATATTTTCTTTTCCTTTTTTGAATTCATGTTTGATCAAAGTATGTCACCCACAATTTTTCACCTTTTAATACCCACAGTCTCTTTGTACTTTTCAGCTAAAATGAATTTAGTACTCATTTTCAGAAACCCTGTCCCTACTTTAATATGTCCACATCATCCTATTTTCCTGTCAGTTCCATGTGGTTTGAGAAACCAGACACCACACCTTTATACTTTAGTTAATACATAACCTTTATCTCCTATTGTATACTTTATCTCAGTTGATAGATCAGCCCTAATTGTTTTTGTTGCACAGAGAATTTAGTTTTCATAAATTCATAATATCCTTAACCATCAGATATTTTTTCCTTACTTTTATTCCAGTAAGACATTTAGCATTCCCACTTACAAACAACTTCCCTTTATACTTGCATATGTTTTCATTAACTCAAATAATTCCGTATCCTACTGACTGCTGAGAGGTGACCTGTGTCTGACATACAAGGCATCCTCTGACCCATTAGTGATGGATTTAATTTATGTCAGCAGGCCAAGTGGCATCAAAAATACTCAGTTTAGGGATCTAAACCTATTTTGCAACATCAACAGAATAGTTTGGAGGGACAGGCACATTTCACAGGGGATATCACTGCAGTAGAGTCCCCATCCACATAAAACAAAGTTCATTCATATCTATTTTCAAGTGGAACTTAGATCTGTGGATGAGAAACAGAAAATTTACCCCTGGACTGCCTCCTGTGCTACTACTAATGGACAGATGCAGCTCCTAAATGCTTTATCCCAAACATATGTTCCCCTCAAATTATCTATGGTATGATTCCAGTTATTCTATAATTATTGACCATGGAATGGGTAAGATCAATCTGGAACCAAATAGGATAGGTTATCTGGAGCACAAAAAGGTAAAATATCCTGCAAGGGCAGCTAGCCTAGCACTTACCTATGAACAGAAGCATATGCATATACTGAATATTAACAACCTCTTTCTCTTTTATTAATAAAAGTAGAAGTGTACATATTCCAGAAGTAATTACCCCACAATATAGTATGTCACCTTTTTATCTTCCCTTTTGTACCATATTTGTCCAGAACATTCTTCTTCGCTGAAAGAAATTTATGCCGAGACAACACTGCTGCTTTTTCTTTTCAAACTAATGTCCTTAACAATTTATGGTCTCCCTATTGAAATGTTGACACCAGAAATGCCAAGTGCTGACAAGCTGAAAAACAAAAGACTGAAAACACAGGAGATGAGTGAATTTTGAAAAACATTCTTCTCCTTTAAAGTACTTTTTGCAGGGGGCCCCTGCACCCCTCCCCCAAACTTATATATACCAAACTCTGAGATCTCCATATCTTGGAGAAAAGGGAATATTCTGAGAAATGGCATATCAAACTTGGCATATCTTAGTCCAATATTTCGTCCATTCAGTCTCCATATTTTGGAACTTGTTCTAGTGGATCCCAACATTTCAAATGGTTACCAAATTTATTCTCTTTAATATTCTCTTTTTTTTCACTTACTTACTCATTGTCTATTTTTTCTTATTCCCCCTTCTCACTTTCTTCCTCTATCTCTAAAATCTCACTCTCTTCTCTCTGTCTTTTCCTTTTTGTAAGTGTTCTTATTTTTCTATACCAGTTTCTCTTGCAATTTGTCTGTCCTTTCCACCACATCATTTTTCTGTTTCAGCAGATTGATAACCCCTCTTCACCTCACAGCTAGGCTGGAAATGGAAATGGAAATTCTTTTCCACACCCGATTCACAGAGTCTTTCTTCTACCTCATTTGCCCTTCCTCTCCACACAGCATACATTATATACAGTTTCTTGCTAGACTAAAACCCTTTGTTGTATGTCTTTTTTAACATATTATTTCCATCTTTTCTTTAGATGTTAATAACATTTCCAAATGTTGCAGTTTTACACCACTCATTTTTAATACCAGATTACCTTCCCTCTATACTTCATATTCCACAAGATATAATTTTGTGAAAGTCCCCCCTATCATCATAGACAGTTTTGAATATGCCAATTCTTCTGTGGAAAAAAACCCAACTAATAGTACATTTTTTGTGTTACTCATCAATTGTAATGCGGTTCACTTATTATGCCATCTCATCCCTTTCTTCATCAAGTTTATTCACATAGTAGAAAGGTATTTGTTCTCCTTCATTTTAAATATTATATTTTGTCAGCCTGCCTTTAGGCACGCTGTATAATGCTTTAGCTAAACATGTGGTCATTCATGGTCATGACCATAAGTTTCTGTTTAGAGTGTTAGAAGTTATCACCCCAACTCAGAGGGGCAGTGATATTAGGACATACACTGAAGGAAAAGAGAGTGATTGGATAACACTATTGAGGGCTGATAGGGGATTAGGTTTAAATGAAAGGGCATCTATTAAACCTAGGCTGAGGCAGCGCCGGCATGTGAAGTGATTATATGTAATTTATTTTTAATATGAGTATGCCTATGTTATGCCCTTATGCCTCAGAGTTTTTATGTTTTTTAACATATGGTATTTTTTCCATGTACATTTATATATATATATATATATTTTATGATATGATTTAGTTGTTTTATGCATTTATACTTCTGCAGTGTGCATCTCCAGTTTTTTGCAATATGTTACGCCTTTAAATAGAATTTTGTATTGGATCAACTTTTTGATAGGTTAATTGTTTAATTGTATCTGTGTGCTTTCAATATATATTAAGTCTGCATTAGATGTTTGTTTCATGGATCTGAAGAAGCTAATACAGTGAAAGCGCTTATCCGTTTATTTCTGTCTGCAATAAATACGTGGATTTTACATCTGGGATTATCATTTTTTGTCATTTTCTCACTTTCACTCCTGCTGAGTACAAGTTCTTCATTTATATTTCTTTTTATATTTTTTCTGAGCAGGGGCGTTCACCTGTGAAGCAGCATCTTGTTAGCCTGCCTTTATCTATTTTAATTGCTTTCATCCGAGAGTTATGGGAGACTTCATCAGAATTCAAATAAAATCACAGTGTCCATATGTAAAAGCTACTATAGGAAATTATGTCAAAAACTCAAATGTAAACAAATCCAAAAGCTTACTCAAGTCTGTGGTTGACTTCCCTGCCTTTATTGGTTTGGACTGAAATCCAAAAGCTTATTTAAAAAAAACTTAAGTTTAGTATAAACAAATAACTCTTTCAATCAATTTATCTAATTTTGGTGGCATGCATTTTTTAAATAGAATTGATAGACACATGTTCAAGCTGGGTAGAACTGAGGTATTTAATCCTATCTGCCATACCATTTCTTTAAACTATAACCTGTCTTCCCAGCTGCCATCCATTCTCTTCAGTGGAACACGCTGCAACAAAAGAAATAAAAACTTGTTAAAAAAGCACAATTCAAACTGTGCCTTGCTAAGGAATTATTTACATCTTTATCAGGGATGGTACTGGTTTATTCATAATTTTTTTAAATTTTCTTTCTGTCTTATGACTATGAAGTACAGTTGTATAAAATCTTACTATAATGGTAGATGTCCTTTCCTTCACTCCTGTAGTATTCATAACCTTCAAGATTTCCTGCCGTGGAAGCCCGTCATTTGGCCACTATGCCAAAGACTTCCTGTTACATTTAAAAGGTACACCTGAACATTACTCAAATTCTCCTTGCATACTGTAGGCCATAAAGGTGACATTCGGGCTTACCATAAACAGAACTGATTGTCCCATTAGGAACACCAGTCTAAGGAACCCAAGAGGTAACCTGTACATCTAGGAAGGAAAGGACTAGGGGGGAGGAGGAGGGAGCAAATACTGCAGCAGCGAAGGCAAGGACATCTATAGTTATGGTAAGATTTTACACAACTGTACTATGTCCTTACATTCACTCCTGCAGTATTTGTAACCTTCAGGAGAGTGCCAAAGCTCAAGAGGTAACTTGGGAGGGGGAAGGAGAAGAAGAAGAGTCCCCTAAGAAGCCATGGAAAGTGGCACTAGCAAAACTGGCCCTAGCTCTAGAGATACCATCCAACTTGTAGTGTTTGGTAAAGGTATGCACAAAAGACCAGGAAGCTGCTTCAAGAATCGAATTAGTATCTAAATCCTTGAAAAAAGCACCAGAAGAAGCCACCGCTCTAGTAGAATGAGCCTTGACTGAAGAAGAAAAGAAAGCTCTTGCCATGAAAGGTGTAACAAAAGAAAATAGCCTTAGAAATCCAAGAAGAAATATTTTGCTTGGATCCAGCTAGACCCAAAGATCTAGGATGAAAAGAAACAAACAACGGATCAGATTTACAAATAGCCTTAGTCTGATCCAAATTAATTCTGAGTTGCTTATGCACATCCAAAGTACGCAGCACCCTCTCACTGTCAGACTGTGGAGAGGGGAAAAAAGTAGGCAAATTAATAGACCGAATAAAGGGAAGCTCGTTAGCCACCTTAGGCATAAAGGAAGGATTAGTGTGTAAAGACACCCTGTTCTCATTTAAAATCAAAAAAGGGGGACAAGCCATAAGGGCCTGCAACTCAGACACCCATCTGGCAGATGTAAGAGCTAACAATGGAACAGTCTTTCAAGAACAATGTTTCAAGGAAGCCGAAACACCAGGTTCAAAAGGAGCCTGAGTCAGCTTCTCCAAAACTAAATTAAGATCCCAGAGAGGCAGAACAGGCTTTCTAGGAGGTATAACATTAAGGACACGTTTGAGAGATTGTTTATTGTTGCATCTAGAAGCTAAAGGAGGAGATAAAGGCAGACAAGCAGAGATGGCTGATAAGTGGGCCTTAATAGAAGAATAGGCCAAACCAGCATTGAGCAACTCACACAAATAAGAGAGAATCAAAGGGACATCCACAGAGAGCGGGTTCAGATTACAAGACAGACACCAAACACAAATCCTCTTTCATTTGTATAAGTAGGATTTCCAAGTAGTAGGTTTCCTGGCCTCCTGCAGGATTTGCAGCACATCCTTAGAAAAAGTGTCTGTGAGGGATCAAAACCGTATCACCCACAATGTCAGTTGAAGCATGGACAGGTGGGGATGGATGAGAGATCCCTTGTCTTGTGTGATTAGATCCACCCTGTGAGCTAGTAACTTGTAATGATTGCCCCATGGCAAGATCCACTTGAGGAGTACCCCACTGGTGAATAATGTCCAGAAACACATCCCTGTGAAGCATCCATTCATGGGACTGAGTTAAGGACCTGTTCAGATTGTCTGCCATAATGTTCTGACTGGAAGGGATATAAACCACCTGAAGAGTCACTTGATACTTGACGGCAAGATCCCATACCAGAAGTGCCACCTGGCAAAGAAGGTAAGATCTTGTTCCTTCCTGTTTGTTGATACACCACATCACCGTGGTATTGCCTGTGAAGACCTTGAGAGGCCCTGGAGAGAAAATAGGATGAAAGGCCTGAAGGGCCAACAGAAAAGCTCTCATCTCCTTAACGTTGATGTGCTCCCTCCTCTGGCAAGGCAACCACACCCCCTGTACTTTTAGAGAGACAAAAGTTGCCCCCCAACCCATGTCTGAAGTGTCTGTGAACAATTCTTGAGAAGGAAGAGGAGGATGAAAAGGGATCCCTGCATTCAGAGACAATTGCTGAATCCACCAGTGAAGTTCCTGTCTGAGACAAGGAAGAAGCAAGACTACAAAGTCTAGAGGATGTGCATGTTGAAGCTACACTGACTTCAGAAACCACTGAAACTTTCTCATGTGAAATTTGTCCACATGGAACATTAGAATGGTGGATGACATGAAACCCAGAGCTCTCAGAACTTCTCCGGTGGTAATGGAAGCATGATGAAGAAGAGTGTGAAAGAAAGAAATGAGAGTTAAGGCCTTCAGAGGGGGCAGGGATGCTATCATAGGCACAGATTGAATCCTGCAACTCAGAAAAACATGATACTGAGAAGGAGTCAGAGAACACTTTGTGAAATTTATTGTGATCCCCAGCCTCTGAAGAAGGGAAATGGCAAAATGAAGATTTTGCAAGAGATTCTCTGGAGAGGACACCTGAATCAACAGATCTTTTAAGTAAGAACTTTCGATCCCTTGAAGTCTGCAAAAAGCAATCACAGGAGCAAGACATTTGGTGAACACCCTCGGGGCAGTAGAAAGGCCAAAAGGCAAAGCAGAGAACTGAAAATGCCAGGAAGATACAGAGAAACATAAAAACTTCCTGGAAATAAGATGGATTGGAATATGGAGATAAGCATCCTTGCAGTCCAGAGACACCATATAGGCCTGAGGGGCAGCAGAGGAAACAGAATCTAAAGAGGCAACATCCAAAAGGAAGGCACTTTTAAAAAAGTGTTTAGATGAGAGAGGGAGTCCCTAGCAAGGAAAAGACATATGTTTTACCCTCAGACTCAGGAAAATCAGAAATCAGTTGACACGCCTGAGAAAGAAGAGCCAACACATGCCTAGACATATGGGTCTGATAATTAATAACCCCAAAAGCTAGGGTATAAGTGTAAACCTTCTTACCCATTCTTTCCATAGTTCTGCTATCTTTGTCAGAAGGCAATAACTTGGGCAACGGAAGCAAGTGAGACAGCTTATCAGAGGCTACAGAGACCACAGAAGGGTCAGCAGCAGGACACTTATACAAAAAGAAACAGTCCTCGGACACCCTATAAAACCAAGAAACAGTCCTTGGGAGCAGAGGCTAAAGAATCAGGAGCATGAGAGGCATTGGAAAAAACATTGAGCAAAGCAGCCAAAACAGAAGGAATAGCCACAGGTTTAGGAGACTCCAACTTTAGCAATTCATAGTAAATCCTATGGATATCAGGGACCTCAGCACAATCCCACTTAAAAAAATCCATCATCCTAGACAGTGTATCCCCAAAGGAAATTTCTTCAAAAGGAGCATCAGGGCTAATAGATTCCTCCTCATTCATCTGACCCATAGTCCATAGGAGAAGGAATTTGAGTAGAATAAATCAGGGATTCATCATCAGAATCCAACTCCATCTCAGAAGGATCCTGTTCTCTAGGCCTTTTAAGGGGAGTAGATGACCAAGGAGGAGCAAGAACTGAAACCCCTTGAGGGGGCTTTAAACATATTAAAGCAGATAATAGCCCCTGAGTGAAAGCTTGCCATTCACTTTGGGGATCCCTAGGAGCAGAAGAAACATTTTTAAGCTTTTGTTTCTTTTTAAGGGAACGTAACCTTTAAAAAACTGAGAAGACTGAAATCCAGGACAGCAGTTGACAACCGTAGTAGGAACATCTTCCCAACTAAAATCTGAGGAACTCCCCTAAGCCTCTCAGAAAAACTCATCCGTGGTTCCCCCCTGAACATCCGAGATGGATGTCTGCAAAGCTTCATCAGTCGTGCTGCCAGTTGGAACCTTACTGACCTCCAACACTGATGCGGTAGAGGAATCTGACAACACAGCCTGGTGAACCTCCATGTTTGTAACAACCTCAGGAGAAACACCTGGCAATGGCTGGACAATGGAAGATTCCGGGCGCATCTTTTTCACCTTCATTTTCCCTAACGGCTGACCCTTGGGCAGGGAGATTCCGTCCATTGTATCTTTAGCAAGAAGCTTAAGATGCTGGTTCTCAAGATACAAGGAAAGGGAAGAAAGTCATTGTAAATGGTTTTCAGAATGAACACCTGGCAAATAAAACAGGCTCATGGTTATGAGATGCTCCTAGATAAAAAAAGACACTTATCATGGTGGTCTTTATGGGCAATCTGTCTCCCACACTGGCATTTACCCTTTCTGGATGATATTAACCCCAAGGAGCACAAAAAAAAAACTAGAAAAAAACAAAAAAAAAATTGGGCACTTATCTGCACAGCAGACAGGCATAGGTAATCACTGGAGAACGAAAAGTAATTCAACTGGCAAAGCAGATGCAGGTAAACAGGCTGTCAGTGAAAAAAAATGTATTCAGACTGGTGGCAAAGAACTGTTTATGGTAAGCCTTTGAGTGATGTTCAGGTGTCCCTTTTAAATGCAACAGGAAGTCTTTGGGTTTCCACGGTGGGGAATCCTGAAGGTTACAAATACTGCAGCAGTGAATTTAAGGACATAAACTAGTACAATATGTGCACTTGTCCATGTAAACCACCCTATATGTGTCACAATTAAATCCGCCTGCAATCATAATAAACTTGTCAAAGTCTCCCAGACAAATTGAACATATGTGGCATTGGTTACAATTCCCACATTTATACATTTTGCATTCTTTATCCATCGCTTTAGCCCCTGGGAGTTCCAGCAGTTTCTTTAAGGAATGGTTTCCCCTAAAAATAAAATAAAATATGGAGCAAAGCCCAGTTTTGTTTTCAGGACATCAGAAATGAGAATTCAGTTTTTCCTAATAATGGACATTATTGCCCCTATATCAACAGAAAAGTTTTATTCCATAGCAGTATTAAAAACAGGCTATGCATAACATTGTTTACTTCAATGGATTTATGCTAAATTTCAACCCACAACCTAATTTTTCATTTCCAATGCAAAACTTCTTTGGTATTTCTTATTTAGAATCATGTTACACAATTTAACTAATTCAACAGAAAAAAAATCCATCCTCAGATGTTAATCTGGACAAATTAACTATTTGTTCCCCCTTCATAATGTTGTGTTACTGTCTTGGAGGGGGCGGGGGGGGGGGTGACTACTGTTGTAATATAGGTACCCAGAGCAAAATATGGGTTTTCCAAAAATTTTGGACTGGAATTTCCTGGATAACCTGTATTTACAGGAAAACATTAAAAATGTGTGTAAATATGCAAACAACTGATCTATTATTACTTTTCCCTTGCCATCTAAAAATTGGATGTATAATTTCATGTAATGCCAAAAAGCTGATGCCATAACAAATTTTTATTCCTGTGTCACCCATGTCACTAAAATCATGTTTGCAAAAATGGGGGGTGAGGCCGCCCTCATTGCCCCACCATGAACTTGCTTTACAAAATTCATCCTAAAATTGAAAATAATTATTATTCAAAGTCAATTTTATCAAGGTGCAATCAGCATGAGTCAGTTTGTTACAGATATTTCTCTTGTGTGTAAAGAATTTCAATACATCACTCCATCCCTGTCTTGTGAGGGTTAACTGAAAACAAATCATGAATATTGGCTGTTACAAATAAAACATTGTCATCAAAATCCAACTCTTTCATCTGATCGATAAATTGCCACAAGTTTTTCAGGATCCATAGACACAAATTGAGTACCCTTTTTAAAGTCTGGTCCACAAAGACTGCCAAAGGTTTAGTTTTAGAACCTCCACCCCAGATCCTATAATAGGATGTAAAGGGGGGGTTGCAAATGGCCTTGTGGACCTGGGTATCCCAAATATGTGGGGACCAAGGGATTGTTTGTGAATAAAATTTTGTCTTGTGAGATACTCCCTTCCATCAGCAAGTCATATAACACTGAATCAATGTGATGGTATACAATGACAATCTCACTAAATGAAATAAAAACTGAGGCAAAACAAACTTGATAAAACAAAAAACGGCCAAGCGGTAACAAGACTGCAACACCGACTTTATTGTATTAAAACAAAATCGAACTTAAAGCACTTTTCGTCTGCTCGTATGCAGACTTCTTCAGAAGTTACAAAAACATTGAATTATACATACTTAAATAGTCTACAGCTGTAAAAAATGCGGGAAATTTAACTCTGATCTGTTAATTGAACAGCATGTACCTTAACTTGAACCCTGATCCTTATTTGTTAAAAAATATTTTATTCTTACTTACAACTAAATTCACGTAGTATGTACACACTACTACAAGTAAAATTTATTATCAGTAAAAATTAAATATTAAATATTAATTACTCATGCTGACACAACAAAAATACATACTTAAATACAATGTTTAAAATAATAAAAACTACCTATGTAAGCTTTTGAGCTTTAAAATGCTCATAATTGAGCATGATTCATTCAATCCTGGAAAACTAAAAGCGTTTAATTTTAGTTGCCAAGTTAGTTCTAATTCTTTTAGTTTGAAAGATGCTGGGCCACCCCTGATGTCATTTGCAAACTAGTCAATGACCATAAATTTAAACTGATGTTGGGCATTTAAATGAACATGTTTTGCTAGAGCATTGTCAATTTTATTATGATTAATAGCATAGATATGTTCATAAATTCTCTCACGTAATCTTCGTTCCATTTTACCCACATAAAATGCGGGGCAAACTACACATCTAGCTAAATAGACAATGACGCTACTATTACAATTGAATTAAGATTTGATCTTGTATTTATGTCCATTAATTTCAAAGAAACTCGTGACATCTATAAACTTGCAATAATTGCAACTTTCACACTTGATCGTGCCCGTAATTCTAGGCACCTTCAATTGACGTCTTTCCAGGAGTGCTTTCAAATTACTCCCTCTCTTAAATACTATTAGAGGTCTAGTGCCAAGCTGTTCAACCAACTCATAGTTGGTTCTAAATAAATCCCAGTTCTTATACACTATTCTGATTATATGGTTACTTTGGACATTGAAAGTTGTTATAAAGCTACATTTAAAGTCTTGTTCTCTCTGGACTGGTTGCTCTATAGGTGGATCTATTATTTCTATATCCAAAGAATTCTCACCAGTGTTAGATGTAAATTTAGTTAATAAAATAGGTTTCAACAAAGATCTTTCTCTTTTACAGGTAACCTCTTCTATTAAAGAATCCAATAATTCTTCAGGATAGCCTCGGTGCATAAACATTCCTTTCAAAAAACCACATTCCTCAAAAAAGTCTGTATTCAAAGTGGAAATGCATGAAGCTCTCACTAACTGACCTTTGACCACAGATCTTTTCTGATGGAAAGGGTGGCAGCTTGAAAAATGCAAAAAGGAATTTGAGTAAGTTGATTTCCGAAAGATTCTTGCTATATAAGATCTTAGCTCTTTGTTTTTAACTAACCAAACATCCAAATAAGAAATAACATTGGTATTAAAACTAAATGTAAACTGTAAAAAGTCTGTTGAATTATTTAACTTTTGAACTAACTCGGTCGCTTTTAATTCATCTCCATTGAATAATACAAAAATGTCATCTAAGAACCTAGTATAATATAAAATACTCTCTGATGCCCTCACATCATTAAATATAAAACTGGTTTCCCAGTGGACCATGACCAGATTGGCCCCACTGGCCCCACAGGGAGAACCCATTGCTAATCCTACTTTCTGTAAAAATAAATTATTATCAAACATAAAGTAGTTGTTTGTCAAAGTAAGGTCCAACAGTTCCATTAAAAAGGCTATATCCTGGTTTGGTGCTCCATGTTTGCGCATTATTGCTGCTACCCACTCTATACTGACATTGTGAGGAATGCATGTATATAAATCCTTGACATCAATTGTTAAAAAGTTTGAGTCGCATCTATATTCTATATCATTTATACTAGACAAAAAAGACCAAGAGTCTTTACATATTTGTTTTTCTAGCATGACAAACTTTTGTAACATAGTGTCAATGACCTTTGAACATGCGTATGAAGGAGAGCCTCTACTGGCGACTAAGGTTCTCATTGGTGGGTTGTTTAAATCTTTGTGTATTTTGGGAATTCCGAACAAGGATGGATACCTTGGAAATAAAGTAATCATATAGTTAAGCGCTGCTTGATCAACTCGTCCTTCTATAAACAAGTCATTCAAACAACTTTTGATCAAATTATATGCTCTATTTGCTTCTGATCTAGAACTCTGCTGATAGGTATCATTATTCAACAGTAGGTACATACGGTTAATATAATCTACTTGGTCGAACACGACCAGACCTCCACCTTTATCGGGTTTACAGACACATATGTCCTGTGTTTGTATGTATTTCACAAGTTCTAATTCCCTGGTATAATCATCATCAGTACCAGACATTTTGTTCTTAAAGTTAACTACGTGCCTAAAGTCCAACTCACACAGTTGCTCAAAAGTCTGTAGTAGAGGGTGCAATGGAGGATTAAATTTACTTGGAATTCTGAACTCATTATCACGTGTTGTATTTACTAAATTCGTAAATTATAATTGAAAGTTCATTTTCCTTGTGTACATTTTAATTTCCATGATAGATTTAGCTATGTCCATACGTTGACTTGGGACATGTGTGACCTTTTGCCAAGAGTTCGACCATATCGGCAGAGATTTCACTAGTCAAAAAGTTATACACCTTAAAGTCAACGTCTTTATTAACAATGACCTTAGGTAATTCAGAAGGTAGTTGGAGTTCAGTAACCCTGAGGTCATTGTTTGATATAAGATTGGGATTACTTACTTGGTCAGTACCGGTCACAACCATAAAAACATCCACAGGTGGGGTAGGAGAGGAAGAACATCTTAAGGTGGGTTGTAAACTAACACCTAAGAGGTCTTCCTCAACTGTTAGTTCCACTCCCTGTTGGTGCACTGTGTACTCTTGTTGCCTGTGCCAAATCTATGTTGTTTCAGTTTGGCTCCAAGGGTACTGTCCTTCCGAAAACCCTCTTGTTGGTGACTGTATTGATGTGGTTGCCTCTTGTTGTAGTTGTAGTTAACCCGAGGGGCATTCTGCAATCTCTCACTTCTACGTATTTCATCTTGATTAGTGGTGTTTAAACTCGAGTCACCAAAATAGTCTAAGTCATTAATCCTTCCAGAGTTAAAATTATTCGTGGCTTGTACATGGTCAACAAGTCGACCAAGTTGTTGTTCGTTTGAACTATTTAATTGTTGTTGTTCAACTCCATGTTGGTTACTACGAGTTTGACTTGGACGCCACACCTGTGCCTGCGATGGAGGGGGATAAGCAGTGCCCTGGTTCTATGCACTTTGATCACACTCCAGTTTTTTGATTTTATTCCCTTTTAATTTATTCATGTGTAAATTAATACTGTCGAAAATTCTATTATACTCAAATTTGTATCTAGAAAATTCTAAGTCTTCATGGACCTTTGTGTCTAACTCACTAATTGATTTAGAGATAGAGTCCACAAACAAGGAATAATGCTTAATCATGAGCTCAATGAGCTCAAAGCCCTGCTTATCAAATAAATGGAGCAACTCTAAATGGAACTGCAAACCTTTAATCAAACCTGTTGGATATTGCACGTTACATAAGCCTTTCGGCACTATCTTTTGCTTCAAGCATTCCCTAAAGTAGGAAATTTCTAATTGAGTTTTCTTTAGTTTTAAAATGTGATTATCTAAAAGTTTAAGATTGTTAACAATGTCTGGAGATTCGTTATAATTACCTCCATGTTCTTGATTAGCAGCATTAGAGCCTGCTTGGATTGCTGTAAACGAAAAATCTTCAGCCAACCATGCTGTTAATGCTCGAGCCTCAACAACTTTTTCTTTATCATGGTTTGAAGTGAAATTCTGTGATGTTACCCATTCAGTAACTAATCCATTTGCGTTTGTAAAAGACTGCGCTGATGGGTGCAGTAGCTGGTTAGATGGCCGGTTGTCAACTGAATTACTAAGTAGCACTGCCGGTCTTTGACCTGGCGTTGGTGTTGTTATATTAAATAAATTGCCATCTGCAACAGCTCCCTGCTGGCCAGTTCCAAGCGCTGTGGGTTCACCAAGTGACACACCGGGTCCCTCTATAAGAACCGGAGCTGCTAAATGATGGTTACTAGGTATTTGTTGTTCTGTCTGCCACACTTTGAAACTAGTCCCAAACCTTTTGTGTGGGATTAGTTTCTTTAACTGATGCTGATTTTGGTCCAATTGATCTAAGTGAGAACAAATGGACTCTATTTTCCCAAGTAAAAGCGATAGAGTATCATTGTTCAAAGGCATTTCTACTAATGCCGAATCCTTTGTTGATGTAGAGTTCACTTCCACAGTACGAGTGACTGCACAATCATCTTGGGTAAACAGTCTATGAGAATCCACAAGGTCGGACGCCATAAAAACTAGATAAAAACTGAGGCAAAACAAACTTGATAAAACAAAAAACGGCCAAGCGGTAACAAGACTGCAACACCGACTTTATTGTAATAAAACAAAATCAAACTTAAAGCACTTTTCATCTGCTCATATGCAGACTTCTTCAGAAGTTACAAAAACATTGAATTATACATACTTAAATAGTCTACAGCTGTAAAAAGTGCGGGCAATTTAACTCTGATCTGTTAATTGAACAACATGTACCTTAACTTGAACCCTGATCCTTATTTGTTAAAAAATATTTTATTCTTACTTAAAACTAAATTCACGTAGTATGTAAACACTACTACAAGTAAAATTTATTATAAGCAAAAATTAAATATTAAATATTAATTACTGGTCCTTTTACTAATACTGACACAACAAAAATACATACTTAAATACAACGTTTAAAATAATAAAAATTACCTATGTAAGCTTTTGAGCTTTAAAATGCTCATAATTGAGCATGATTCATTCAATCCTGGAAAACTAAAAGCATTTAATTTTAGTTGCCAAGTTAGTTCTAATTCTTCTAGTTTGAAAGATGCTGGGCCACCCCTGATGTCATTTGCAAACTGGTCAATGACCATAAATTTAAACTGATGGACATTTAAATGAACATGTTTTGCTAGAGCATTGTCAATTTTCGTTCCGTTTTACCCACATACCCACATATTGTCTATTTAGCTAGATGTGTAGTTTGCCCCACATTTTATGTGGGTAAAACGGAACGAAGATTTCGTGAGAAAATTTATGAACATATCTATGCTATTAATCATAATAAAATTGACAATGCTCTAGCAAAACATGTTCATTTAAATGCCCAACATCAGTTTAAATTTATGGTCATTGACAAGTTTGCAAATAACATCAGGGGTGGCCCAGCATCTTTCAAACTAGAAAAATTAGAACTAACTTGGCAACAAAAATTAAACGCTTTTAGTTTTCCAGGATTGAATGAATCATGCTCAATTATGAGCATTTGAAAGCTCAAAAGCTTACATAGGTAGTTTTTATTATTTTAAACATTGTATTTAAGTATGTATTTTTGTTGTGTCAGTATTAGTAAAAGGACCAGTAATTAATATTTAATATTTAATTTTTACTGATAATAAATTTTACTTGTAGTAGTGTGTACATACTACGTGAATTTAGTTTTAAGTAAGAATAAAATATTTTTTAACAAATAAGAATCAGGGTTCAAGTTAAGGTACATGTTGTTCAACTGACAGATCAGTGTTAAATTTCCCGCACTTTTTACAGCTGTAGACTATTTAAGTATGCATAATTCAATGTTTTTGTAACTTCTGAAGCAGTCTGCATACGAGCAGACGAAAAGCGCTTTAAGTTTGATTTTGTTTTAATACAATAAAGTCGGTGTTGCAGTCTTGTTACCGCTTGGGCGGTTTTTTGTTTTATTAATCTCACCAAATGAAACAGATGTGTAAAAAATCATTACTCAAAATAGAGATGAAAAATTTCTGATATAATGCAGTTAGTACATAGAAAAATGCCTCGCACCCATTTGTAAGGTTTCATCACCTGTAAAATCTTGTCTGTTGAAATAAATCTCAAAAGGGAATATCCTCTGAAGTTAAGTTATAAAAATGATTTACATGGCTTACCTTTCACCAAATCTCTAATGTCCTTCTCACACTGTTTTTGAAAAGTCAACAAGTCATGGTGAGTATCAGGGTTGCAAACAGATTTCCTAATAAACCTGTTCTTAACAAAGCTATCATTGTTTTTCTGAAAACATCTTCAAAATGGTAGCTCAAAGCAGGTTTAAGTCCAGTGCATAAATATTCTTAAGTCAGCTCAGAAGCCAGGACTAAATGATATGTGCAATATGAAACGTATTTTGAAATCACACCTTTTAAAGTGACTTGTTTCTTCTTTAATTGTTTTAATTTATTATGTTAATGTTTTAATTATGTCATGCTAATGATTTTATTTAAGGGTCTAAATTGTACTGTTTGGTTTTAACCTGATGATGCATGAAGTGTGAAAATGTCTAAGCTTGTTGGTAAACGTTCTTATTAAACATAAAAGTATGGCATATGTTTGTACCCTAATGGTACTTTTGAGACATTTTTCTTGGATTTGTGTTATCTGAAAACATACTCTGAAGAGTCAACCTTTCTAATAAATAACTTAAAATCAATAAGCATGTTCACCAAATCACATTGTCTGTTGGGAACAAATGAAAACTCCTTCTCCAAAAGGGCAAGGTTCACATTTGTAATACAATATTCAGTGTAATTAAAATTTTTAGAACTGCTCTTTTCTATTACTACTCCACATCATTTGAAAATGTCCCTTGGTCATTCTGTTCCTCTGATTCTCTCCTTGTTGTCAGTGAGTTGTGAGTCTTGAGTAAAAATTCCTGTTGCTCTGGAAGTTGTTCAAATGGTTGGCTGCCTCTTCTGAGCAGTGCAGGGGTGGGAAATTTAAAAACTGTCCCTGGATAGCCTCACTGTTAACTGGACACTCATGTGTTTTTGTTGGTGTTTATTTCACTAGATGCTGAATGCTGTATCCTTGGCTTAGATTATGTCCTTCCTTGTTCATACTCTTCTAAGTATCTGTTTTTTTCACTTTCAGTTCTTTGTTCAGTTCACACTCTTTATCCAGCTTATTAAAAAACAAATACAGCTCAGCTCTGTAAATGCCAAAAATCAAGTCAAGTGATGTTCAGTCTAAATGACAACAAAAACTTTTGCTATAAGTAATAGTTGCCTGGGGGCAGAAAGGTGTTGCCAACATAAAGAATATTTCTTCTACCTTGCATCTTTGTTCTGGTCATATTCTTTCCAGCAATCTGTGCAGAGGTATTTAGGGTACCATATACTGCTAGGAACTCCCAGAATCACCATAGGAAATGCTTCCCTTGCAACTGAAGTTTCCTTTGTCACACCTGCTCGTAGGTTCATAGGTGATTAATAGGCTAATGGCACAAGAACCTTTACAAGCCTAGCCAGTAGTACCCAGGATATGACAATATTATAGCTTAATTCCCCAGATATGGGATGGGATAATATCAGGGTAGTGGGTCTCTGGGTGTTGGAACCCTGAGTCATTTTGCAGACTGCCTCTGTCTATAAAAGACATGGGCGGTGCCCCAAAAGTGAATTTACAGTTCCCTATGCATTTATCCAAATTATTTTTGAAGAAAGTGAGGGACAGGCTTTGTTTTATGAAGATGGCAAATTTATTCTATAGATGAGGTAGCCTTTGGGATACAAATCTTTCTCTCCAGCAAGTTCTGTTAGAGTCACAAATAAGGTTCAGGTCCATGGAATGTGTAACTCTTGTATAATTTTTCTTTTGAATATTTAACATTTTCAACAGGGCTGGATGAGAGAATGCCTTGTAGGTCAGGCATAAGTCCCCTCTCAATAAATGATATGAGATGGAGTCAGCCTGCATAAGACATGTGTCTTACACTTGTATTTTGTAAGTGAGAAACCTCTGAGGCTGCTCCAACTGGTGTAAGTGGTGGTTAGGTGCATGCAGATGGTTTCATTGTACTTGATTATGGGCCTGACGATGGCCGAATACAGTGGCATTATAACTTCCTTTGATCCTGATGCCATGCCTTTACTTATAAATTGAGTCACAGAAGGATTTCCTCACTACCATAGCTACCTGGTGGTCAAAGTTTATTTTACTATCTATTTGTGTTCCTGGGTCCCTCATCATTGGGTCTACTTTACAGGGTGTTCTATCAGTATTATAATTTGCAGGGATATCTGATTTACTGAAGGGTATGATTACACATTTTTTTAGCGTTTACTATGGTTTTGGCACTAATTGTCTGTCTTTTTTAGACCTGTTTTTAGGATGTCAACATCATTTGGGGATTCAGTGATTACTCCCTGCTTACATTCATCAGCAAACTTGGTGAGCCAGAGGCCCCCAACATTGGCATTCACTTCAGAGAAGTATATACCAAACAGGATGGGTCCCAGTACTGAGCCCCATGGGATACCACTAGTAATAGGTTTCTTATCAGAAGTGGATTTACCTCAACAAGCAATATGGGTCCTGTCAGTAAGCCAGTTGGCTATCCGTCTGACAATGTAGGGGTTTATGCCTAATGAAGTAAGTTTATATATGATTCCCAAGTGGGGAATTGTGTCAAAAGCTTTGGGCGGGTCTAGTTAAATGGTGTGTACCATTTTACCCTCAGTCATGGCCCTGGTGACTTTCTTGAAGTCCAACGGATTGAGCAGGCAAGACCTCTCTTTGACAAAGCCAAATTGGGTCTGTTCTAGTTTTTGGAGAGTTCCTTTGTCATTGTCGATCAGGTCCATGATAATTCTCTCCATGGCCTTGCAAATAAGACTGGTTAAGCTTATGGGTTTGTAGTTCCCTGGGTCAGTTGGTGGGCCCCACCTTGTGCAGTGGGACAACTATTGCAGTCCTCCATTCTTCTGGGAGAAAGCCCATCTGGAGGCTGTGGTTAAAGAGGGTTTCAAGCAGCCCTGACAAATTTTGTTTTAAGCTATCATACAATTTAACTTGTGGTTTAAAGACCTAAGTGCATGCGTGATCTGGCAGATCCTGGCTCCAGACAGACAGCTTACTGTGAGATTCTCCTTGATTAGCCTGGTTGACTTTAATATGTCTTACAATGGAATCCTCAATAACTAGAATGTTTGGCTGTGTGGTGTGTTGCCTTATGAGCTTGGAAGTGGGGCTACTGTTATTTGAAGTGTTATGTGTTTTGTGAGGTGCTGTCTTTTTGAGTGTGTGCAGGGCCACTGAGAGATGCTTTAGGAGGTTTTGGAGGTTTGGGTAGATTACACAGGATTACCTCTACATATGTGGGTCTATGTGTTTGTTCCTTAGTGTTGGTATTGAGTGTTTTTGGTGTAATGCTAACAACCTGGTTTGCATTTTTTGTGTGTGTATGTGAGAGCTTTGCCTCCAATTATGTAATGCATCTACATCTCTCACACACTGTGTTTGCCTGTTTTAAAATTAAATGGTTGTCAGTGAACATGAGGAGTTACTACATTATCTCAGGATGCCCATATCCACCAGGCCAGAAGCAGAGATGACAGAAGCACTTATCCATTATACCAGATCCTTTGTAGATGGGAAGGAGTAGGGGAGAGTCACTTAAAGGTCTAGTTGAGAGTGTTTAGTAGTATACTATTAGATGACCTGCAGTGGTGCTGCCCTCTGCACAGACTGGCAGCTCTTTGAGCAGCTGTGAACATTGAGAGACTGTGCAGAGCATTATTACAGAGGATTTTAAATTGGAGAGGTTTGCTTACATACAAAGTACAGGTAACTATGTTGGGGCATTGTGCAAATACAAGGCTTTTATATCAGCAGGATGAAAGACCTTTACAGAGTTAAGCCCTCAGACCAATCAGTTAAACACATAATAAGCCTTCTACCAGATGTTCCCAACTTGGATGGGTTGAATCAGCCCTCTGCTCCCAGCAGAGTGCAGAAACCCTCAATGTAAAACAAACTGGTTTTGAGCTCAAATGCAGTAACAAATGCTTTACAACAAAAGGCCAAACTCCTGCACTATCAAGAATCCTTGGAAATAAGTTCAAAAACCCTGAGAAATTTTCACAAATACAGAAAAAAGTGTGCAAACATAGGAGGACTTCTACAAATACAGAAAAAACTTTGCAAAACTTAGAAATATTTTGGCAAACTCAGGTGAACATTGGCAAACTCAGATCAGATTTTGCAGTATCAGAAGAGGTTAGGAAATATCAGAATGCTGTTAAAACAACCTAAGATCAGTACAGTAACAAACAGATGTTTCTTTAACAAATGCAGGCTGAAAACAGTGGTAAATTCAACCAAATCAATAAACACAGCACAAAAGTGTTAAATATGACTGAGATAGTAAGAGCAAGTGAAAAAATTACTTATATCAGCTTAGTATGTCCAGATGGTTTTAGAAGCAATCCAAGTCTTGTAGTCACAGGTGTCAAAGCCAGGCACAGGGAAGCTCTGAATAAATGAGTATAGTCTCACAAAAATGTAAGGCTTTTATACCAGCAGGATGAAAGACGTTTACACAGTTAAGCCCCCAGGCCAATCAGATAACCACACAATAAGCCTTCTACCAGCAGTTCCCAACTCAGATGGATTGAATCAGCCCTCTGCTCCCACCAGAGTGCAAAAAAATTCTTAATGTAAAACAAGCAAGTTTTGAGCTCAAGTACAGTAACAAATGCTTTACAACAAAAGGCAGAACTCCTGCACTATCAGGAATCCTTAGAAATAAGTTCACAAATCCTGAGAATTGTTCACAAATACAGAAAAGAATGTGAAATATAGCAGAACTTCTACAAATACAGAAAAACTTTGCAAAACTTAGAAATATTTTGGCAAACTCAGAACAGCTTTTGCAGTATCAGAGGAGGTTAGAAAATATCAGAATACTGTTAAAACAACCTTAGAGCCGTACAGTACAGTGTTTCTTTAACAAGTGCAGGCTGAAAAACAGTGATAAATTCAAAAAAATCAATAAGTGCAGCACAGAAGTGTTTAATATCAATGACATAGTGAGTGCAAAAAATACTTGTATCAGCTTTGTAGGTCCACATGGTTTTAGAAGCAATCCAAGTTTTGTAGTCACAGGTGTCCAGGTGAGACACAGGGAAACTGAATAAATGAGCTGCCAGAATACCTGGGCTACATACTAGCATAATGTACTTTCTCTAAACCAGCTATAGTGCCTTGGTTTTCCAACTGATGAATCATTTCAGACCAAAAGATATTTGCATTTTCAACTTATGAATTGGACACCATATGTAGTTTTAGCTTTTTCCCTAGGTATACTAGCATCTTCCTTTGGAAGGTAATCACCTTGATTTCTTAATTTTACATCTGGATTATCATCAGAGAGTGGAATCTGCATGTCGTCCTAACACATTAGGGCTTTTCTTCTTTCATCCATAAAGCACATGGTGGTACTTGCGAAAAACAGGAGGGGGATTTCCTTCATATCCTGAACACATTTCCCCATTCCATATGTATAGCACCTCTGCTTTCTCCTGAAAATATGTTATGCCTACTGGGACTAACCTGGTCAACAAAAATGTAAAGAAAAGCAACAATAAAATAGAAAATCTGGTCTTTAAAGCTAGAGAGACATGCCTTCTTAATAGTAAGTTTGTTTAAAATGCTCTGCTTATTGGCTTGGAAGGCCTTCAGTCCCTTTGCTTTATCATATATTTGTTTGGATTGTAGCTAAACAGACCATTTATTGGCATATTGGTGATGGGAATGAGGTATGAATGGCTGCCAGACCAAAGTTTAATAGATTTACTACAGTATGTTGCCTGCCAGCTTAACGTATCAGCTTTATAGAGCATCAGATTTGTCCTTGGGGTGCTCTGAGGTCAATGATCTTGAGGACATGAGTAGAGATACATTGCCTTGCATTTCTAATACAGGCTGGCATGAAAGAGGAGCAGATAATTATCATGTTATTTACTGCTGCTGTAGTGGAAGATTGGGTCAAGACTGGGCAAAGGTTGTTTTGAAAGTTCAGTAAGCCCCCTTCTGTTTACCCAGAGGAAAGTGAAGAGAGGATGAATTGGGTAGCAGCCTGAAGAAGGCATTTTTGAAGTATCCCAACAGTGGAGCATAGCTTCTGTTGACGGTTGCTGGGTGGCAGCACCTACTGTATAATGTGAGAGAGAGAGAGAAGAGTTAACTGTTTATGACAATATTCCGTCTGCCAGGACTGCCTAAAATGAACAGGGTGTGGTCTGGTTTGCCGACAGATGGTTAAGTTGCACATACTTTTCCCATTCAGAGGACAGACCCGATTACTGCCAAGTTGAACTTGTAATAATGATAAATGGAGTTGCAAAATTACACCGGAATAAACACTGCCCACAAAAATGATGATTTATCATACATTTATGAATCATGCAAGGGTTAAAGTAGTGAACAGTGGACATCAGTTTAACTCAAGCAATAGTTAGGAAAGTACCTGTCCATTTGTTTGCATAAGTGCAGTAAAAGAAACTAGTTTTGAGTCACACATGTTAGTATAGAATATAGCAGTCTCAGTATTTTATTTATTTATTGACTGGCATTTGTTTACCAGGAAAGTCGGACTGAGCACTGCTCTTTTTTCGTGCAGCCCCGGGGAGAACAGCTCCATTATACAGACATCATGGACATCATTTGCATTGTTTCATAATTTACAGTAAGTTTAATTTATAAGCAACAGTTCAGTTATTCAAACTTTCTTGACACCAGTTACATCATTTACAAATATATTTGATTAAAAGTAACAGTTACTTGGGTTATATTATACAGAGAAGTATATGTAATGAAGTAAAATCAGTATGCATAGATTATCAGGATTTACATAAGAATATCTGTTAATATAAAGACTTGTTTTAAAATCTAGGACATAAGAAGATAAGATTAAGAGTTAGAGCTGCCCAAAGAAAGGAAGGAGGAGGTACAAGGAAGATGAAGGAGATGAAATGATAGAGGAGGCTATAGTTGTGATAATAGTGCATTATATTTTGTGCAGTAAAGAGTTATGGCACAAATTCATATAGCTATATTCATACCAGTTTAAGTAGGGGAGTTGCAGGTGCAGAGCCATTTATCTAAATGCCAGTTGAAGCAACACCTGATGAAATCTTTCAGGCTGATGACTGTTCTTAAGTGAAGTGGGACACTATTCCCGATCTTAGCAATGCAACGTGAATACAATGACTATCCTACATCATTGTTAGGTTTAGCTATGGAAGGTAAGGATCTGCCAACTGGCCATAGATGTCTCTTAGTAGTGTGAGGCTGAATGATGGAGTGAAGAGATGGGAATTTGTAGGGTTATGCAGTAGTTTGAAGGTTGCAATTAAGTGAGTACAACAGAGAATTATTTAGTTTAAGCCAGTTTAGCTGTTTTAGAGAGAGGCAGAGATGTGGTCTATAATGTTGGTTGGTTGTGAATCTGGCTACATTATTGTATCATTGTTCTAATTCAGCTGATAGAGAGGAGTTGAGACTGGCTAGGATAGGAGAGGCATATAATAGGGTGGGGAGTAGAAGACAAGTGGCTGTTTTGTCTATCAGAGTCAGTAAGGAAATGTTTTACTCTATAGAGGTGGCCTAGCTTTTGGTGTATATTCTTTATGACTTACTAAAGGTGGCATTAAAATTTCAGATGGTCATCTGTAATCACATCTTTAGTAGTCTGATGTGGGGTAACAGTTCTGTATTGCTGTTATTGGATGACAGTATACTAAATGTAGTTTTTTTTTTGGAAAGAGAGAGAGCCAGGAGTGAGCAGTAGAAGTTTAGTAGATATTTTTGGATTCAGGAGGAGTTGTGAGTTGTTAAGCAAAGCTTCTATGGAGTAGAAGGATTTCTGAGTGAGTGTTTGATGCATGTGTAATGTCCTAGTTGCACATGTTAGAGTGGAGTCATTTTAGTATTGTACTATGGTGGACTCTTTGGCTGCTGTGTTTAGGTCATTAATAAATAAGTTAAACAGTAGGGGTTAGGATGGAGCCTTATGGGACTCTGATGGATATTGAAAGGAAAGATGACAAATCATCTTGCCCTTTCAGTACCTGGGAGCTGTTTGTGAGGTAACAAAAAAAACAGTTAAGTGAGGAGGGTGATAGCCCATAGGAAGAGATATTATTTAGGAGAATTTGAAGATTGACTGTGTTGAATGCCTTGGATTAAGCCTGAAATAGGACTGGGGTTAGAAGACCTGAATTTCCATTGTGAATTATTATATCTGTGAACCTTAGAAGAGTATTGTTTGTAATGTGTCTAGGTATGAAACCATGCTGTGAGGGAAAGAGGAGGTTATGAGAAGTGGCGTGTAATAAGCTGAGACTGAACACATCTTTCCAAGATTTGTGGATAAGGATGAGAGTATAAAAAACAATGTCAAATCACACTGGCTAAGAAATATACAATTAGCTATGTACTTCTGTAATATGGCACTGCCGTCACATTGTAGCATCATGCCATGCTAATGCAGGAAAACATAAATGAGGAAAACAAATTACTGATGTATGCTCACATACCCCTATGAAGATATAGGCAAGAAGAGAAGCAAAGAAACCGTATTATTGTAGCGAATTTGTTGGTACCCTGCTATGTTAGTCATTTGACATTCTATGGTAAATTCTTCTAGTATGATGGTTAATTCAGTTAAGACATAAAAAAATCATTTCAGTAATCACTGAAATTAAACAAACTTACTATGATTTTACAGGGAAGCCAACTAGCCTTCTAAATTAACATTACCTTTGCTACACAAATTGTGACTGATTTTGTTGGAAATGTAAAGGAATTTCTGTAATGCTGAGTTCAGGTGACCTGCTGTGTCATGCCTCATTGATTATGACGTCTGGCCTTTGAGTAGCAGATATTAAACTACTTCCTACTACTACTTACCAATTTCTATCAGGTTTTATATTTATTTGCCTTCTCTCTTTTGCCATTTAATCACAGCTTGTTCCATAATGTTACCATGTTCACTAACACAGTTTTTATATTTGAATGATTTCCCAGGTAGTAACCTCACACTAGTCCACTTCAGAGCTTTTTCTTTTGTTATCGTATATGTACAGGCTAAAACAGTTCCTTAAATGATCATATTTCAGGGGTTCTGATGCAGTAGCAAACTTCCCATTGTTCTTGTGTATGGTGATATGTAAAATAAACTCAGCAGCCTTACTCTCTTTCCATAGTTACACAATTTCATTCCCTTGAGGCTTCAAACAAAGTATTTCCAATATTGCTGCAGGTTATCTTGGAAGAACCCACAACTACCTCTTACACCATAGCCTAAACTGACTTGAAATTGAGAATCTTCTATGATGCACAGCTACATTTTGCTAATGGACTTATTGACACATTCAGGAGTCTAGCACTGGTTAACACTTCAGCTTGGCGTAAACCTTGGCTCGTGCTCTTAACCTCGGCCAGTGGTCTTGTATATAATCATCAATCCATAAATATGTGTGCAGATGCATGTTACTTGAACTGCTGGTTATTCTCAAAGAATCACAGTTTTAAGTATGAATTAAAGGAGAATTTCACCAATCAATGATAGCTTTTTATTGGGTGTAAAATAAAACATGCACAATATCATTGCTTCATGTGCTTTACCTAACGGAATACGTTTTTTCTTTTCATTGTACAATTGAAATGTTTATTAGTAAAATATGAAATGTACTAGTTCAACTATATTTGTATGACATCTGTGTATATGTACTGATATTGTTATTTTTTTTTGTTTATTTAGTAAATAGTTATGAACTGCATGTGCATAGTTTAGTTTGTATTTCTCACCTCATCTGTAGTCAATTAATGCATCTTGTCTATGGTTATAAGTTTTGTATATGTATTTGTGTTCTCCTTGGAGCTAAAAAAAAAGGTTTCCAACTGCGCTTTCCCATTTAACAAAGTAAATAAGTATATCATTCTAAATAATTCTCTAGTGCAGATAAAAACTGCAGTGTATTTCTGATTAAAGCACTGAACAATAAAATTACTATTTTATTCTCCTCAATTCATAGATTTAAATATTAATTCCAATAATTTTGATGATTGTGTACAAGTTATCATGAAACATTAGTTTTCTACCCCAAAATCTTTATAGTTTCTGCTTTCTGTGCCACATACTAAAGTATATTTTCTAATGTAACGAAGTCTACCATTTCTCGTCATTTTTACTGTGATCTTATTTAAACAGCATGTAAATTTTGCAAACCACTCACCTTTATGTAATCTAACGAGCTCTGAAAATTAGCTGCATTTTCTCTTGATATTATAAGAAACAGCAAGCAAAACTTCACTGCATGTTTGACATTTAGAAGGATGGACAGTAATGAGTGAATGTGTTTCATTTATATACCGATTCTGAGATTGAATTGTCTGGAAGACTTGTCCTTACGCCAAAGTACTGCAGTCATGTATGTCAGTCTCTCTCTCTCTCTCTCTATATATATATATATATATATATATACTATATATATATATATATATATATATTATATTTATATATATATATTATATATATATATATATATTATTTATATATATATATATATATATATACATACATATATATAAAATTTAAAGTAGCAGGTTCTTTATGTCTCATGGAATACAAACTCTACAAGGACTTAACTCCTATGGGGAAACCCTTGACTCCTGCATGTGCAATGGTGACTGGTGACTTCAAATGATAGAGGGCTTCAGGAAGTAACTGAATGGGTGGGGCAAAATGAAATGGGGTGGAGCTCTATTACAATACATCAGTGACAATCATCTATGATCAAACCATAGATGGGGTAATTTACTTTCATCTACAGATTGCCTAAGTAGGTACTTGCTCATTATAGCTACTTTACTGACTATATATACTGCAGGTGTTTCACTGCAGTCAACAAGCCCAGTCTTAGGTGAAATGGAGCTGTAAACAAAAATGACTCCATGGCCACCAAATAAAAAATTGTCCCCCAGCACCTCCCCAGTGTCTGTCCCATTTTCTCTTATCCTGGCCCCATACCATCCAGATAGATTACCTATTTCTTATTTTTTCACTCTATCCTACTTTTTAGCTACCCCTCCATACTTTTAGCACACTGAAATGAGCCAAGACACCACCAAAATAAGTTTGGAGGAAGTAACTGAATTAAGTAGAAGATCTGGGGGTCACTATAACTTTCTAGATGCTGTGAAGTACATCTATTTAACAGTCATCCGATCTAATGATTGCCTAAACAAAAAAATCATAGGTAAAGACAGAAATTCAATCTTATTATTTTATTTAAAGGAAAATACATTGTGTCTAAAGCTTATTTTTCAATGCTAATAGCATTGTAGTTCCATAACATAATAATAGTAATATTATTATTATTATTATTATTATTATTGTTATTATGATGGTGATATTAATAATATATAATTTGTTAACCAGGTAGGCTCAATGGACACACAGTCTCAATTCAGGGGTGACCCGGGAGCAATGTCTGACTAAATAACTTAAACTGAGAAGACAAGTGATTGCAAGCATTTTACATCCTATCTAGGAACAATGCATGCCTTCCTACCCCTCAAAAAAAAAGACAGTTGGCTTCTGTGAATATCTTTGGTACTAGACTGATGAAAGTAAAAGTACAAATGGCCAGAGGCATATGTTAAGCACAAATCACCAGAGGCATACATTACACAACTGATGGCCTAGGAGAAGAAACAAAACCAAAGCACAATGAAAAAACCCACACAGAGATGAGGAGCACATGCAGAATCCACACTGAAAGAATCACAGTGAAAAATTCAACCACAAAATCAAGTGGTCATAGATTGCACATTACTCAGTTTGGCACTCTGCCAGTGATCAGTTGCCTAGACTGCCACAGATAGACACTTATTGTGTACAGTGCTGCTGTTTTACTATGATGGAAAATAAAACAAATATGGTCAACTTCCTACATTTAGATATATAGCAATCCGACACTGTCTCTCTCTCACACACACACACACACACACACACACACACACACACACACACACACACACACACATTCAATTTCATCACAGGCAAACCCCATACTTAAAACAGCTATAGTAAAGTATTCCAGCTGGCTTCAAAGAAGTGTACACCAAGTCTAAAAAGCCATAATAAAGACTGCTTAACATGATCAAATGCCAATGTCAATCGCTTTCATCCACAGACAAACCCTGAACTTTGCGATTAAAGCCACCATTAGTGATTGCACACACCTCGTATATCAGAATGTAATAAAATAAGAACAATTGTCCACTCCTCACACACACACACACACACACACACACACACACACACACACACACACACACACACACACACACACACACACACACACACACACACACACACACTTGAATACACATGCATGCATATATACAGACATAACCATCATTACAGCTCCTTGTATGACTGTGACTATGCACCTCAGATATCTGATTTTCTTCAAATAAATACGTACATTCATAAATAACTGCTACACAGGAATTTATCATCTCTGCTCACAGGTGTCAGAATACAGTGAGAAAGCCACTTCACTGCCTTGCCTCACATACTTCTCAACCTCTTAACTAAAAAAATCAAGGAAAAAGTTAAAAGTAATGGTGGACAAAAGGCCAAAATCAGTGACAGCTATTGCCTTTATACAATTAAAAATGTGCTAGAATAACAGTTTTTAAATTAGCATGCTGTTTTGAAGGTTTTTATCCATTTGAAGGTTATTAAGTCTGAAACTTTAATACCTGTCATCATTATTTAGTGACTGCAATGCTCATTGAGCTGTCAGATAAAACATGAGCTTTATAATGAACAGACCAAAATATGAGGCAAAAACTCAAGAAGCATTATGCAAAATCAGGGACAGTGGATAGCATCTAAAACTCCTCCACATATGGGCACATGTGTGGGCACACACACACACTCACACACACACACACACACACACACACACACACACACACACACACACACACACACACAAACACAACCATCTATTACAGCCAGTTGTATGACTTTGATAGCACTCCTCAGATTTTGACTGCACCAGATGAATTACTAAATATATAAATAACTGACATATATTATCTTTTATCACTGCTGTCAGAATACATTGTAAAAGCTATGGCAAACTTCTCCCCACACATCCCTCAAACTCTTTCCTCAAGGAAAAAAACATTGGTGGATGAAAGAAGCTTTCTAGAATAACAGACTTTGCATTAGCATGCTTTTTTGAATCTTATTAAGTATGAAACTCAAATGGCTATCATCTGCAAAATCAGGAACAGTTCAGAGAATCTTCACCCCCCCACACACATGTATATACACAAGTACAAATAAATATAGGAGACGAGATGGCATAACGGTTAAGGTCTTCACCTCCCATGCACAAGCCTGTTTGGAGTTTGCATGTTCCTCCTACCTCCGAAAAACATGCTGAGTGTTTCTATCTCAAATTCACCAATGAATGGAGCTGTGGGCATCAGCATAGACTCTACATGGTGCTTATAGTGGTAAGAGTTGTATAGACCAGCTGCTTTGGGCATCTAAAGTGGTGCGCAGTATCCTCAAGGTAGAAGAACATGGATCACAGACTGTGTGCCATAGCAGGGCTAGCCACTTGACAGTGTAAAATATGGCTCTGGGTGATTTGGTCATGTTGAGTAATGTCGCCAAATGGACATGGGCATTTGCCAGTGATAAGTGGGTTAAGGACCCAGCCTACTCCAACCTATGTCAGGAACACATGCTAATGGTGGGAGGAATAGGATAGGTGTATGTGCCCCATTAGCAAGTATGTGACTGCCATAAAGCCCAGCAGCCCTGGGTCAATAAGCTACAGGCCAACTGTTGTCCACTTCCCCAGCCTGAGTTACTTGGGATAGCTCTGAGTGAAAGCTGAACATAAAACCAATCAACCTGCCAAACATGAACTAAGGCTTATAGCACTTAATGTATGTTCACTGTTAGGATGGAGCTTGGAAGTGGATGACATGATAGTACAGTGGAGGTTGGACATCCTATATATCCAGGAGAAAAGATGGAAGGGCAATGCAGCAAAGCCACTTGGCTTGGGATCCACAGTCTACTACTGATGAGGATGATAGGCTAGAAATGGTGTGCGAATTATCGTGCGAGAGAGGCTTCAGAAGGTAGTGAAGGATGTCATTAGAATTAGTGAAAGACTCATGGCAGTCAGAATCCTGTGTAGTAATAGGGCAGTATTCATTATCTCAGCCTATGTCCCTGTGAGGAAAAGAGTGCATTCAGTCAGCAGTTGCAGGATCTACTAGATAAAGCAGGACAACATGAATTGGTATTGATAATGGGTGACTTGAATGCACATACTGGGACAGACAAAACAGGAAATGAGGACTACCTGGGTCCACATGGGTGGGGCAACAGTAATAAAGAAGGAGAGGCCATTCTAGACTTCTGTTTGGCAAATGACTAGATAGTAGCCAAAACATGGTTTAGAAAGAGAGGCAGTCACAAGATCACATACAAAAGTGGCCAACATGAAACTCGGGTAGACCTCCTCCTGGTAAGGAAAGTGCACTGGGCTAGAATTAGTAATTGGAAAGTCATCCACAGGGAAACAGTCGTCTCACAGCACAAACTACTGGTTGCCACAATTAGCTGCAAGCAGCGGTCAGAGACAGTTCTAAGGTCAACAGAGATCAGGCTGAAGACCTGAAAGTTGACTGGAGAGAAAGTAGTTCAAAGAATTACTCAGATCTCTAGCACCTCAAGAAGAGGAAGAAATGGGTGGAGCTGAAGAAGAATAGCAGTGCCTCAAAACAGCATGTGTAAGGACTACAGAACAGATATGCGGCCAAGCCAGGTATGAAAATAAGGTCCATAAGGAAAGCTGGTGGTGAAATGCAGAATTCAGGAAGTCATCAAAAGAAAGAAGGGGTGCAGGAAAAAGTGGGAGACAGAAAAGACCAACCAGGCTAAGAAGGAATATAGGTTAGCTAACAAAGATGCTAAGAGTGGAGTTACAATAGCCAAGAACAAGGCATCAGAAGCACTCTACCCACATCTGGGAAGTGACTCAGTAGATGACACAAAGAAACTCTAGCAGGTTGCAAGGCAAAGACATAAAGATAAAGAAGATAGCCAGTCGCCCTTCATAAGGGATGCCAGCAACAACCTGCTCATCAGCCCAGAAGACATCAAAGGCAGACAGGAGTACTTCCAGCAGCTTCTGAATGAAGAAAACCCCACAGAAGCTGTACTGCCCCAGACACAGCCTATGATGAGAAAAGAAGAAGAGCCCCCCCCAGAAGAAGTAAGAATAGCAATAAGGAAAATGAAGCCAGGGAAAGCAGCAGGCTCAGATGAGGTCACAGTAGATATGATAAAAGATGCTTGTGAGATAGGGGAGACATGACACCTGAGGGTACTCATAGCAGTGCAGAGAGAAAGGCATATCCCATATGACTGGAGAATAATACTCATGTCATTGTACAAAAACAAAGGAGACCTCCACAACTGTGGGCAGTACAGAGGTATCAAACTACTGCATACAAGTTCTGGAGAGGGTGACTGATAAATGGATATGCAAAGTAGTAGAAAGTAAGATGGGAGATGAGCAGTTCAGATTCAGATCAGGATGCAGCACAAATGACCTGATGTTTGCGGTGAGACAAATAGTTGAGAAGAAGCTAGAGATGAGGAAAGAGTCCAACTGGACAATCCTAGGCTTGGAGAAAGCATATGACAAGGTCCCAAGAAAACGGATTTGGGCAGTACTGTGGTGGTTTGAAGTATATAAACATTTGTAGAATTAGTGCAGCCTATGTACAAGAACCCAATCACTCAAGTACAAACAGTGTCCAGTCTCACAGAGGGGTTCCCAGTGGGAATGGTTGTGCACCAGGTTCAGCTCTGAGCCCACTGCTGTTCATACTGGTGATGAACTACATTGGCAAACAGGTTGAAAGGGACAGATCAGCAAAGCTGTTGTATGTAGACAGTGTGTCACTGTAGACAGACTCTGAGCAAGAACTTCAGCAAAGGATAGGGGAAAGGGATGCAAAACTGAAGGTACTTGAGATGAAACTAAGTACAGATAAGACAGTGGTAATGGCAGAAAATTGGGGAACTCAGAAGAAACTGAGAATTGAGATAGAAGGGAAGATAGTGGAGCAGGTTAATAGCTTCAAGTGTCTGGAGGGGTGGTTAAGGAGAACAAAAGTCTGGATGAAGAGGTCAAAGCTAAAATCAGAGGTGCTCCAGTCAACAAGCATAGAGTGTCAGGTGTAGTGTATGACAGAAGAATGCCAAAGAAGTTGAAAAGTAAGGTGTACAAAACAGTGGTGTGACCAGTACTACTCTATGGTACAGAAACCTGGGCAGTAAAGACAAAGCAGATGAGGAAGGTAGAGGTGATGGAAATAAAGTGTCTGAGATGGGTGGTAAGATGCACACTGTGGGACAGATGAAGAAATAAGGACATAAGAGCAGAAGTCAAAGTAGCTCCAGTTGCAGAAAAGATCAAAGAGAGCAGATTATGGTAGTTTGTGCACGTGTGCAGAAAAGTAAAAGACAGTCTGGTGAAGAAGATATGAGACAGACGGAAAGAAAGTAAGAGGAAATGAAGGCATCTAGCAAAGACTGGATCAACTGTGTGAGAGAAAGGAACCGTCGGGCAGGAGTGTGGCATTGAATCGAGAGAGATGGCAACAGTTAACATGACACCCTGACCCCATGTGGAAAATGGGAAAAGAGGGGTTGATGATGATGATGCTACAAACATATGTACATTCATCAATAACAGACACACACACACACACACACACACACACACACACACACACACACTTTAATATTTACCTTTTTACATGATTGTAGCAGCAGGCAAAAAATAAAAGAAAGAAGAAGACTGAAAAAGCTTTCCCATGCACTCATGCTTATGCACCCAGTGTTTACCCTGTCTTTGAAGTTCAGTCTCAGGCTGACGCCTCAGTCACCTGAGGCAGCCTGAACCAACAGGAATGGCCTCTTGCTGCTTCATGCAGCAACCCAAAAAGGTGCTTTTTGAGTGATATTCCTGATGTCACTCAGCAAGTGAGCATGGTGGTAGGATGTGTAATGCCACTTTGTTTTAAACGCAGATTATTGGAACCTCCCTGCAAGTCCAAAGAGAGAAAGTCAGAAAGTCAACCTGTACTTTTAGTTTAAAAATAAAGATAAACTTTCTTAATTGCTCTTAATTTAAATATAATTTGTTTTTCTTTTTTAAAATGGGGGGGGGGGGGAGGCTGCAGCCTAGCAGCCAGTACCATGAGCCTCCTCTTTGTATGTGAAAAGATTCACCCCCACACCCACCTTTATTATATGCAGAAAAGGACAAAAAATAAGTATTCAGTAAATCACAGAATAAATGAGGTAATCCATGATGAGCTTGGATTCCGATTTAGAAAATAGCTCCAAATTTATAGTGAGTTTTTGTGCCCCAAATCACCTTTCAACCTAACAACTTTCATTCACTACATTAATTCTATCCATTCTAGGCCAGTTCTTGCACATTGGGGAATGATATGTAAAGTCTGTCAGTGCTCATATCTTCCAAATAAAACATTCTCATATATGTCTTCAGAAGTCTACCCACTTTTGTTATATTTTCCCTTCTTGGTTCCCTGATACAGCCTCACAAATCAGGTTCCAATTCTCACCCATAAACAATATGCCCTGTTGACATCTGGTTATTTTTCCCAAAATCCTTTTTAAGATCCATAATAGCAATATTAGGTGGAATATTAATAAATATCAGTGTAATCCTCCTCCCCTGCCAATAGCCCCTTACTACCACCAATCTACCATTATTATTATCTTTTCCTTTTCTACCATTACTGGAGGCCCCCAAGTAATCAGTATTATTATTCTCCTTATCCTCTGTCCCTGGTACTCTGCTGAATGTGCACCTTAAGTCTTTCCTGTGTCAAATTCAAATGATCATTTCTATCCAAATGTGTTCCCTGCAACATTGCTATTTGCACCTTGCAACTCTTAATACAGTTCAATACTCTTTTTGCTTTTTTTCTGTACCTGTAAGGCCATTTACATTTCTTGATAATATGGACAGAGTAGCCATTATGATAGAAAACTATTACTCCCACCTATTATATACAACTGCTTTTGAATGTATATTTCCAACTTTTAGCAGACATTAACATTTGGAAGGCTGATCTCTCTTATGTAGTTGCTTCTTATTATCTCCATTTCAACCTCTGTCACACTTTTCAAGACTTTTTTCCAGATAAGAGCAATTGCCCACAAATGACTGCTGCAGCCATAGGCTTTACCTAATCTAAAAATTAAGGTTACCCATGTTAAATCACGTTACAGCCTGTGATCCCATTTACCCTGATTGCTGCCTATTCTTTTCTTATCTCTATCGCCCTACCAGATATGAAGAACAACTTGCATACTTTCAGTAAATATTCACTTTTAGTCCCCAAACATGCACTGGCTTCATTTAAATAAATTGTGTATTCTTACATCAAGTACATTGAAATGCTAAGGCTGGTGGGGAAGTAACTGCCGTTATAACCTATTCACTTCCCACAGTTTAAAACTTAATTTATTTTTCACTGAACAGTTTACCAACGAACCTTTAAATGTTAATTACACTTGACCTTATACACTTCGTCCAGTAGACATTGATTAGACCTCTCACGATTAATTGTTTATACCTGCAAACTTTTTGTCTCCAAGAAAAAGCAGTAATTGACTTTGCAGAAGTAGGAAAGAATCATTGTAAAATTCACTGACAATATACTGAACAGCTCTCTTGTCATTAGTTGCCTGCACCTGTATACTTGTCTTCTACCAAAAGCCTTCAATAATGAAAAAACACCTAACACCTTTACAAATACAAGAAAGAACTAGCATTTTCAGTGCCTTTATTTATTTTATGTTATTTTTTTAAGATTAATTGCTAAAAATCCCTTGTCTATAATAAATATAATAATACATAAGGATGTTATTTTAGGTATCCACATATATAAAAACAGGAGACATTATTACCTTAGTTCTACATATAGATCCCCTATAATTTTTTTGCCTACTCATTGATTTAGCCATACCATCCTACCATCCTACTGCCTGCACAATTCTTTGATCAGAGGAGGAACATGAATGAGAAGATGATTGCATAAAGATTTTATTTGAAATGATAAGAGGCTGTTGAGATTGCCTTCACACCGTTCACATTGTTTTCATCCCTTTAGTTTAATAGTTTTATTAATAGAGCTTTTTTTAACTGGCACAATTTAAGTAAACTGCATCAGTTGTTGGTTACTTTTAGTCAATTGCATTGGATAGCAGACTATTTGTGTTCATTTCAAGCTAATCACATTTGTTGCAATAGCTTTGTGCCTGCCGTTCTACTTATTTCTGACCTAATTTGTGCACTACTTGCCTAAAGCTCATTTATTTACTTTTCTTATTCATTTAGTAATAAGCAGCACTGTAAAAATGGGTCCCATTGCCAGCAGTCCCTATTGCTTGCAGCTTAGAGGGACTTCACTCATTTGTGCCCACCTCCCTCCTGTTCTGCAGCTATGTAGGGACAAATGCTGAAGTAATTTTCTAAAACACCTGTGTTGGGGCATCCCAGTCAAGAGCTTTCACTTAGATATAGGTCACACTGCTTGAATTTGGACAAACTTCGATGTCACCACTTAGAGCATGATACACTACTTCTCATACCATTTTCTGGCTGCCTCTGTCCAAAGGGTATACCTTACAGTCTTAATTTTGTTTTTCTGTATTCCTTATAGACCACATCTTTAATAATTTGAAAACCATCATGATTGCTTTGGCAAAGTTGTGCAGAATTTGTGACACGTTCACTAATGTTGAAGCTTGGCTACATATTCAGAACTCTGGCATCTTGGGGATAACAATCCTGATATTTTAGGAATAGCATAATCCTGGTTAAGGCACAAGGACATCCTTTTATAGTCTGTTGTAAATGCATACAAATCTTTTCAAACCCAATGGCCTGCACACAGGATGGGGAGTATCTGTTGCTTTTCATTAATATCGAGAGTGTCGTGGTCAGATTCTCCCATAATAACACCAGCCACAAACCAAACTGGCTAATCTATGACTACCAGGTGGTGCATTCAGTTAAACTAAGAATCTTTATTATCTTCCAGTAGTCTGCAGTGCATGGAGTTCTTAGGAATCTGCTAGACAAACTGCACTCTTAAAAACGCATTTTTGTTTCATGATATAAATCTATACTAGGAGTCTAAGACCAACTTTTTGCTCCCCATTCTTGCAGAGCATGGTTTCCCCCAAGCAGCAGTATAACCATAACATCCTGGTTCAGTTTCTAGCAACTATGTGGACTCAACTGTTTGGTCACGGGTTATCTCTTGGTTCATAGGATCATAGGTTAGTACTAGGCTAACTGCCCTTGTGAGTAATTTTAAGCCTAGCCAATTAACCCATATGAGAATCAAACCCTGCACCTTGTATCTGTAAGGCAAATATCTTAACCATTATGCCAACCTCCCTCACTGAGTGCAGATACGTGTTTTCCCTGAAAAACAAAAAGAGAAAATGGTAACTGCATTGTGGATCACTCCACGTCTGAACAGGGCATTTGCCTTTTGCAGTGCAGCTGGTCAGAATATAAAACCACAGATTTGTAAGCCAGTCATGTCATATGCATCCCACTTGGAAAACTGATATATTTTATTGGACTTAGCAAGGTTTTACAGTTACTCAAGCTTTTATACTAATTTGTCAGGCGTTAATAAGCTGCTATTGTTACTGTGCTTTAATACTCATATTTGTCCAGAACAAGAAGATAATACGTCATTTCTTTCCAGTTGGCTAAGGCAAAAAACTTTGTGGGGGGGGGGACTATGAGAAAAAGAAATGTCAGGTTGCATCTGGGATGCATGTACACTTCAAAGACGGATTAAATATGTGAATGTGTGTGCATATGTGAGAGTGAAAAAGCTTAAAAACTTAAGGGTGGTTTATGACCTGTCATAAAAGTGAAGGCTCTTACTGAATGATATAATAGAATCAATGATCATATACGAGAGAAGAAAACAGCTCAATTTAAGTTCAGGTTATCTCATCTGACACTTAATATGAAAATAAATCACAGTAATATGAGATGTGCTTAAAGATGTAATTAACTCCAGAGAAGGAAAACAAAAAGTTATAATGTATAACTGGTCTGTCTTTGCATGAAATCTGCATGAGATAAATATTTATTTATAAAATATAATACTGGCAATAATGTCTTGGTCAAACTGCTGTGTTAAGAAAAATAGCAGAGACTGCTAGTAGAATAAGATGCTTACTTATTCTGCATGTATGCCTTTAAATTAGTAATATGGTTATGTGAGTGGATGTACTTCATATCATCGCATACCAAATCAGTGAACTGCAGAATGTCGAGACTAAAACGCGAAAGTATCTAATCAACAAAAATTTACAATGCCGAATGTTCACAACAATGAAACACCACTATACATGCACCAACCTAAACACTTACAAATGTTACAAAACAATTAAAATAAGCACTATACGGACTACTATACACTTCACAATGTTTTTTGCAGGGGGGGCTATGCCCCCCTATACCACAAATGTGGGGGGATACACCCCCCCACACCTCCTGAAATGTATATATACCAACTCTGAGAGTGCACTACAGTGGGAAAAAGGCTAAATGTTCTGGTCTGCACTGTACCATGAACTCCACCAACAATCCTTGCAACAGGTACATTTTCATAAAAACTTAAAACCTATAAATTTCCTATTCTCGTAGCTCTGAGCGAATTTACACTATCAGGGCAGAGTTAGGCCAGCATTGGCGCATGCATAGCAGTACTTCACTGTTCTGAACTTTTGGCATTGTGACGTTTAGCTGATTAGAAAGTTTGACATTTTGGTCTTGACATTCTGCGGTTCGCTTATTTGGTATACGATGATTTAAAGGGGATCCACGTGAACACAGATCATGTCAGAAAATGTTACAGGAGTCATGCTGTTTGCAACTGGCTTCTCATATAGAGTTTTGTTTCATCTAACAAAGAAGAACAGGAGAGGACTGAGTGTGAAGACAATTTAGCTACTCTAGAATCAGACCATGTATGTATTAACATATCAGCATTAAGTCCTAGTTGATAGCTTTTGTAGAGAAAAAAATGTGTAAATGTATACTTTCAAAAACATATGTATATATGTGCATATAAGTACCTCCTTTGTCTTAAAAAAAACAAAATATAAACATGTGTATGCTTGTGAGATAGATTTTTTAAATGGAATGTGATTATGTTATGTTCTTAGAAATTTATTATTTTAAGGTTCTGCAAAGCAGAATGTAGTATACTTCTTTAAGAATTTTCGGCAAGACATTGTACTAATTGTTTTCTTTAATTATTTAATTGTGTGTTAGTTTATGATAGGCTGTGTCATGTTCTTTAGATTTTTAACTATAAAGGATGTGATGTCTTGATATAAATTTTATTAACACTGAAGGACATTTTTGTCTGAAAGCTTTGTTTTATTAAAAAGAATTTTTACAACACTGTGGAACCTGCTTTTGTTTTGGTGCTTTGGACTTCTTGTTTGCTGGTTGCACTTTATCTTTATTTCTCCTTTTGTTTTATTGATTGTTCTGCTTACCTTTGTGAACCTTTAAGCATTATTTTCTTCCACAAGGTGACACAGCCTACTAACCTGCATAATGATGCTATTAAAACCATTCAGAATTTGCTGGTGAGAGAGAATCCATTGCTGAACTGCATAGTTACAACGGTGGATGTGACTACAAGGGTTATGAATGTAACATCCCAGAAAAATACATTCCTTTCCTCATTAAAGATCTTAGAGAACAAGGTAAAAGCTTTTAAAAAATTACAATGGCAAAGGTTTAGTTTTAACACATATTTGGAAATGGGAATAGTTCCACATGGGTTATGTATTCTCAATTTGCCCTCCTATGGTAACCTGTATCCAGACCTTCTTAAACAATGACAAGAACTGAATATTAACCTAAGCCTAAATTACATGTGGTTAATGAATGACTTATTTTTATCAAAAGAAAATGAACTGTGCAAGCAAATAGAGGAGATGGAAAGAAATTTGTCAAATTCAGCCCTATTTCAGGAAAATTTGGGCTCATTTGATGAAATGTTTAAAAGACTCATTGCCTTTGATAATCAGCTGGAAGGCACAAAACGCAAGAAAATTCATAGGGACATTTCCGACTTTAACAATGGCTGGATTTTTTCCTGGCCAAAACGTGCAGTAAGTAATCAACTTAAAGTTAATTCAAATTGTAATAACCGTGGTTCTATGTATGAGCTGGATGCCTTTACAGTCGATTTAAATTAACCAGCACATTCAGTGAATGTTGTAGCTGCATCCCAAAATGATATTGCATTCAGCCAATTAAATGAGGAGGTAGGGTGGCTAGCATGCCCTCTACATCAGCACCCTTGGCTGAGCGTGTAGTTCGGAGGAAGGAGAAGTCAGGCAAACGGTTACCAGTACCCAGCAGTAACAAAAACCACAAAATAAACCTCAATTCCACTTTTTTAGAGGGGAACCAGCGGATTGATATAACATTACCAGAATATGTGGTGCAGAAGGATCATGATGTGTCCAGGCATCGATCGCAGTCCAGGGGAAGAACCAGGCAAGATCCAATGACTCGCAGCAGGCGCAGCAAGCAATAACAATGAACGATAAGACTTTTAACAGTAACACTCTAAATACAAACTTTTTGAATTAACATTTTGTCTATAACAATGTACAGCCTACTAATGCTTGTAATAAAGAGAAATATGAACTATGGACAAACTTGTTAAAGGAACAGTTTACTAGAATAGGGACTTCCGATACTGTTAGTGTGCATAATTTGAATTTTGATGTTGAACGGGAAGTAGGAGCACTGTTGAATGTTACTGAGTCTTTAAATGAACAGCAAATAACTTTGGATAACATCTGTGGACATAATGCATTGATAGAAATGTTTAATGTGAATTGTACATTTAGTAGGGATCAACAGAGGGTCATGAATATGTCTGATAATTATATAGAGTCATTTAAGTTAAATAAAACAAATGAGCTGCATGTGTAACAAATGGCAATTACTAATAAGATAAGAGGTGTGAATACTATGAACCAACAAGTACCCTTCAGTAGGGCTTATAATTTAAATGTTTCTGTTGAAACTAATGAATTAAGTAGGGATGAACGAATTGTTATGGACACCTTTTCTGCTCTGGGTAATGTTGCTGAGACAAATATTTGTGTCAATACTAAAGAGTTAAACAGGGATGAACAAGCTGTTATAGATTTTTCCCTACTGAAATAACCAATACTTCAAGTAAGTTAAGTAGTGGTGATTTAATTGTTACGACTACTGCTTCTACCTTGGGTAGTATTGTTGGAGAGATAAGTACTACTGCTTTAAATAATTTTGTTGGCTCTCGTGTGTCAAATAGAGATGAACAAACAACTATGGATATTGGTGTTACACAAAATAACGTTAGTGGGGGATCAAATATAAATGCACCATTTGGGGCATTAAATATAAATGTACCATCTGATGCAACACAAGGGAAATCTGTGCTAAATTTATCTCACTATCAAGTAACTGAAATTGAACTTTCCCTCCTTTCAAAAGGTTTTAAGTTTATACCAATGTCTACTGATAATATAGTAAATGCTGTGACTGATTTAAAAATGTTTACATGGAATTTAAATTTGAAAAATATTTATAGGGATTCAAACTCTAGTGTAGACATTGGATGTAAGAGAAGAAGCACTTTTATACCCTACAGTGACCCAATTCTGACTGCATTTAATGATGTATGTGAGAAACAAATTAGGGAAATTTATGAAAACAGTCACTATAAAAAAACATACAATTTGATTAGGGAAGAAACTGCAGCACTAAAGGGCTTGGAAAATAATAAAGATTTGATAATCAAAGAAGCATTCAAAGGTGGTAGTATAGTGCTCATGAACACTGTAGATTACCTTGAGGCAATGAATGAGTTAGTTTCTAATACCGATACATTTAAATTGATATCAGATAGAAAAATCAATGAAATTATTACTAAAATTAATATGGCCATCTGTGATTTATAACTAATGAATGATATAGATATCGATACCTTTAATTTTTTTACTGTTCCATGTCCTACAATACCTATTCTATACGGCCTACCCAAAGTACATAAATCAAGGGATAAACCACCAATGAGGCCTATTGTGTCTGGCTGGGGGTGGGCCACTGAACCTTTGTCTGTGTACTTGGAAAAAGCTCTAAAGGGTTTTCTGACTAATGTTCCTAGTTATATTAAAGACACAGGGGATTTTCTTACACAGTTATATAGGTGGTATGATGAGAATACAGAGAGAATTTTTTTACTGGTAACCTTAGATATTAAATCCCTTTTTACTGTAATTCCTAATGAATATGGAACAGAAAAAATAAGAGAAATACTTTTGGGATGTGGCCATCTCCCTGCCAGACGTATTGAGACAATAGGTCAGATACTGGATTTAGTTCTACAAAATAACGTATTTGTGTTTAACAAACAGCTATACCAACAAATTTCTGGTATAGCTATGGGGACAGCGATTGCCAACACTTATGCGAATTTAACTTTAAGTAGATGGGAAGAAGAAAATATTTTTGGTCAGGCCAATAAAGATTCACATAAAATATTATTCTATAAGTGTTTCGTGGATGACATCTTTTTAGCGTGGCATGGCACTAATGATGATCTTAAAAACTTCCACTCTTACTTGAACAATGTAAATGATTTTATAAAATTTGAAATGAATTACTCAGAATTTAATATACATTTTCTTGATGTTACTCTATCTAGGACTGAAACTGGATTAGATACCAGTATTTACAAAAAGATGTACAAGCTAATAAATATTTACATAAAACCAGCATGCATGCTAGACATGTCTTTAAGGGCATACCTAGGGGGCAATACCTACGTGTTAGTAGGTTAAATACCCAAGATGAGACATGCCACAAACAGATGAAAGACATGACAGATGAACTTCTAGCAAAAGGTCATAATCAAAATGAACTGGATGTTGTCCGAAATGAAGTAGTATCTATGAGACAAGGGAGAGCTAGGCCATATTTTTCTAACCAGGATAATACTAGTGTCACACATTCATCATCTGACAATACTCTGAGATACCTAATGACTTATAATCGGACAAGTAAAAGCATTGAAGAAGTCATTAGAAATAACTGGTATATACTGAAAGCTATGCCAGGGTATGGTAAATGGCTTCCTGATAGACCACACTTTACCTATAGGAATTGCAATAGCTTAAAAAATGTCTATGCTATAAGGATTTTGGTTTGAATAGAACAGAATCTATGGTTTATAATAAAAAAGGCACCTACCCCTGTTATAACTGTGTATGTTGTGCTAGCATAATCACAGAAACTGAATTAATACATCCACATAGTGGTAGGAAGTTTAAATTTTGTTATACAGCTACTTGCAATGCCACAAACGTGATTTACTTAGCATTATATTGGTAAATCAACTAGAAGGTTAAGAGACAGGATTATTTATTTTTATTTATTTATTTATATATTTTTATTTATTTTACATTTGTTAACCGGGCTAGTCCAACTGGATATATGTCCATTTTCAGTGGAGGCCCGGGGAGAAAAGCTCCATAAATCACAGTAATATTTACAGTAAATGACATTTTACAAATGCAGGTACAAAACAGGTTTTTGCCATTCCTTGTGATTATGCTTACAGAATCTTAGTACTTATCAGCTATGGTTAGTCATACAAAGAACTCTCTAATAATACTTTAAACAGTTAACTCACACTCTCTTTATTGATCATAGAAAGGTAACTAGCTTATACAGGTATGGAGATTGATAACCAGAGATAAGTGAGGTAGTTAGTCATGGTTAGCACAGGGGCATAACCACTGTGATTTAACGTATGGCTTCAGTTTGCTTTTAAATAGGGTTATTGAGGAAAGGGAGGTTATGTCACTGGGGAGGGAATTCCAGGTTTTACCAACAGTGTTAGAGAACAGAGAATCACCAGACAAATTGTTAGTTTTACGTATTTGTACAAGTAGTTTGTTTGATGAGTGTAGGGTCTTCAGGTTATAAGGTTTGTAAGTATAGGTGTGTTAGTAGGTTGATATAGGATTTTGTGGGCAACTGTTAGTTGGTTGAATAGTAGTAGATTTGGCAACTCTAACCATCCTAGTTGTTGACGATTGTTACAATGATGGGTTCTGTAGGTAGACCCAGTTGCAAATCTGGCAATGTTGTTGTAGGAAATAGCCAGCTTATTCAAGTTGCTTTTACATAGTTTAGTATATATAGGGGAGGCATAAAGAAGGGTAGAGTTTAAGTGGGTATGGGCAATAGTGGTCCTGGCTAGTGGGGTCAGAAATGGTTTAATCCTGTAAAGGGAATCCAATTTTTTGTTGACTTTTTATAGTACTGTTAATATGGGAATCAAAGGTAAGGCTGTTGTCTATTAGTACCCCAAGTAGTTTTGTAGTACTATCAGGAGATATGATAGTACCATTGCTTGACGTAACATTAAAATTAAGAGGGGGGCTACGGGTGGGAGAGAATAGTAGCAGTTTTGTTTTTTTGGGGTTCAAGATGAGACATCAGTGTATTAGCCATTTTTCGATTGTATTAAACATATTTTGGGTTAGGTACTGAAGGTTTGCTGGAGAAGTGGCAGAGCATATTAACGTGGAATCATCCACGTATTGGATACAGGTAGCTTGAGGTATTACAGAATGTAGGCCATTTATAAAAATAGAAAATAGAAGAGGACCTAATATGGAGCCTTGAGGGACACCAAGGGCAATTGGGAGGTGGGAAGATAAGTTATTTTCCCATAGAACAGCCTGCTGTCTGTTGTTTAAGTAGTATTGGAACCATTGTATAGCCAGTGTGTCTAGTGACAGGTTTTTGAGTATGTTTATGAGTAAGGTGTGGTTAACCATATCAAATGCTTTTGAGAGATCGATAAAGAGGGCAGAGGCTAGAGTGTCATTATTGTGATTTTTATTAATACAGCCAGAGAAGGATAAAAGAGCAGAGGTGGTGCTATGAAATGGTCTGAAACCATGCTGACAGTTAGCTAGTAAGTTGTTTTCTAATAGGTAGTTTAACAGTTGTTTATGAATGCATTTCTCCATTATTTTAGTAGGTCTGCAGAGAGAGTGGTAGGTTTACGTTTTTGGATAAGTGTACAGACAAGGGATGTAGGAACAGGTTGAAATTGAAATGATGGGGATGGGTTAGAGATGGAGGTGGATGAAGATGAGGTGTCAGAGGATAGCTGATTGGCTAGAGATTGAATGGTCTCTGTGAAGAAAGTGTTAAAGGTATTGGCTATTTGCTTGGAACTATTGTGGTCAGAGCCTAAAGGGGTGGGCATGACTGAATGGCCTGGGTGTAGGAGTTAATTGATGCCTGACCAGAATTTTTATAGTTTGTTTTGGTGGGTTTGTTGGAGCTGAAGTAGAAGTTTCATTTGTCTAACAGTATGGCTTTTTTTGTTTCATTTCTTAGCTGTCTAAACTTTAATTGATCAGCAGGGCTTTTAGTAGTACGCCAGTTGGCCCAGAGTTTATTTTTGAGGAGGATTTTTTGTTTGGTAGCTTTAGAGAGCCAAGGGGCTGATTTTATCCTAATTCTAATTGTGCGCATTGGTGCACGGAAGTCTAGAATGGCTTAAATTTAGAATTAAAGTATTTCACTGCTTCTTCTAATGGTAGGTGTTTCAGGGATGACCAATCACATGCCTTAAGTCCTTTTTGAAAACTGTCAGGGTTAAAATCTTTGTTGGTTCTTATTGTCCTGTAGGTGGTTGAGTTTGGAATGTCACTCTTATATCTGATTAAGAAGGTGAGTGAGTGGTCACTCATATCTTCAGGGAGGGTTCCTACTTTGTAATTTTGGTGATGACTATTTATGAGAATCCAATTGAGGGTGCTTTCTTTATTATTAAGTTTATTGGTCCTTGTGGGGGATGTAATGGTTTGAGTGAAGGTGTGTAGGTTAATGTGAGTAGAAGGCTGTTCAGAGGTACAGTTCTTCCAGTTGATATTAAAGTCACCAAATACTATGGATTCTTGTGGGTAGGTAGTGGAAAACCAACTAAGATTATCCTCTAGGGTGTTATTGCCTGGGGGAAGGTAAATACAGATGATATAGATAGATTTACATTTGTTAAGTTGAATCTTGGATATAAGAATTTCTGCATTACTAGCTAATGGTGGTTTAGTGTCTATAGAGGTTACCTTTAATTCAGGTTTATATAGTATAGCTACCCCCCCACACCTTTTTTAGCTTGCATAAGTCAGAAATAAGAAGGAAAATAACTACAAACTCTCTAGCCCAACAGGTACAAGAAACAGATGAATCACACTATTTCTCTTTTTGTGTTATGGATATTTTAACTTCAAATATTAGACGATGGGATTTGGTGAATAGACTGGATACCAGGGAGTATGAGTCTATTATCTGCTTACAAGCAGATTCATACCCTGGCTTAAATAAACAGGTTACACTAAAACCGATTTTGTAGAGAAAGCAACAACAAATGCAATAATAAATAGGTATTCCTATTTGTGTTGTAATAATTGACTTGTGTAAATGTATATTTTCAAAAACATATGTATATATGTGCATATAAGTACCTCCTTTGTCTTAAAGAAACAAAATATAAATGTGTATGCTTCTGAGATACATTTTCAAATGGAATGTGATTATGTTATGTTCTTAGAAATTTATTATTTTAAAGTTCTGCAAAGCAGAATGTAGTATACTTTTTTAAGAATTTTCAGCAAGATATTGTACTGTTTTCTTTAATTATTTAATTGTGTGTTAGTTTATGATAGGTAGGCTGTGTCATGTGTTCTTTAGATTTTTAACTATAAAGGATATGATGTCTTGATATGAATTTTATTAACACTGAAGAAGGATGTTTTTGTCTGAAAGCTTTGTTTTATTAAAAAGAATTTATACAACGCTGTGGAACTTGCTTTTGTTTTGGTGCTTTGGACTTCTTTGCCGGTTCCACTTTATCTTTGGTTCACCTTTTGTTTTCTTGATTGAACTTTTGTAGAGAAGCAGTGCTGATGTTGTTATAATGATAAAGTGAAGTCAATATTAGTATCGTTTTGGCTGTTAAGCTTATAGTTACGAATATGCAAATTAAAAAATATTAACCTTATATAATCACTCTCTTTGCATGAATAAAAAAATAAAAGTGCCAACAACATACAAAGCTAACAATTTTCAAGTAATTTAATGAGGCAGTTTGTATTTTGGATTTGGCATAAAATCATGCATTATCAGTAAAACATGCATGATTATAGCAATAACCCACACCTGGGTGTGGGTAATGCTGGATTTACCCACGGTTGGCGTGGTTTGGTCCTGAGGCGGCCGAGGGACCAAACAAAGCCAACCGTGGTAAATACAGCATTACCCACCAGAAGTGAGTTATTGCTATTATACATGACATTATTTAAGAAAAGAAACTATTACTTTTCTTAAATAATGGCATAGTATAATGCCTGTTTACTGCCCTTCCGCAGATGTCTGGCATCCGTGGCAGTTCTGATGTACTGCGCGCCTGCGCAGTACATCAGAACTGTGGGCAAAAGCAACGGAGGAAGCAAGATCTCTGTTGCTTTTTACTGTTTAACTATGTTAAATGGGTTTAACATAGCGAGACAGCTTTAAAATAAGCAACGGAGATGTCCGTTGCTTATTTTAAAACTGTCTCGCTATGTTAAACCCATTTAACATAGCGAATGTAAAAAGCAATGGAGATCTTGCTTTCTCCATTGCTTTTTTTTAAAACCTGTCTCGCTATGTTAAATGGGTTTAGCATAGCGAGACAGCTTTAAAATAAGCAACTGAGATCTCTGTTGCTTATTTTAAAGCTGTCTCGCTATGTTAAACCCATTTAACATAGCGAGACAGTGTTTTAAAAGTAGAGTTATACTAATGGAAAAAAGTCCGGGCGAACGGACCTTTTTCCATTAATATAACTCGATTTACAATGTGCACACTGGCCAATCAGCGTGCACGTTTTGGGGGGGGGGTCATGGTATAATTACTGCTAATGTACTAGAAGTAAAACATGCATTTGTTACCCTTCTGTTTACTTAGTTTCTGTGTCCATTGCTTGTTGCTCAGGAGGGAATTATTCTTAAGTGTTGTACCATTTTACAAAATCAGTATCAAAGTTCAAACCCTAACTGTCATATTTGGGAGTAAGATTAGCTTTATCTCCATTTGCCTTCTTTCCAGATGTGTACAAAAAGCTCCTTGAAGAAATATAACTGAATTGTCTGATCCAGAATGATCCGACTGAGAAAAGTGCACTTTGGCTTGTCAGGCCATTCTGTAACAACATATCTATGGGCATTCATCCTGGATCTGTGTGTCTGGTCTGTCTTTGGGCATTTCCTGCATTTGACTAGATAAACCACATTCTTAGAAGTGCACGTAAACCTCCAAGCCATGCACCTTAAACATCTATTTTGGGAAGTTTTGCCTGTAGCAATGCAAGTCATCTGATATGTTTTGCAACTTTGCTTACTGTGGAGTTTTTTGCTATTTGGGATTATGTTCTGTTTTGATCTCAGTTTGCTTCTTACAACTAATTGCTGTAGTTTGGCTCGTTTTCAAAAGGACTGTGAAGGGATTCTTGAAAACTTTATCTCAAATATCCTCATGGAGTATTAGTTAGCAATCTTTTATGATTTTGTAGAGTTTCTTAACATATGGATGATATATTTTCACTAGTGTGATAGGATTAAATTATCAGGAATCCTTTCCTTTTACTGTTACAGTGTTTTCTGTTTATGGATTAACAGAGCATTTCTACTTTTTTGGTCCCATCTCAGAAAGCAGTGCAGATATCTGGCAAGTAAAATAAAGGACATTTTTGGAAGCAATGACAAATTTATTCTCAGCAATTACAGAGTGTTATGGCAGAGGTAAATAGTTTAGTTTGTATTTCAAAACCTAGCATACTCATTTCACTGTTTATAAATAGGGAAGTTATTGCTAATGTCAAGCTAATTACATAAGCTTTTGCAAACCGCTTCATTTCACACTTTTGTTCAGCCACACCTAATATAAATCTGACTTCTGTCACTGGCAGAATGCCATTTTCTATCTTTGGCTTTACCATTGATCTAAAATAAACTCCAAGCTGAAAGAAATCCTCAGATTTGGGACAGCTGGAATTGGGCTTTGCCTTAAATTCCTTTGAACATGTGACAGATTCTTTGCCACTTCACAATGACATATTCTCCCTCATATGTGGCCTGTTACTTGACCTCTAGAACATGACAAGCATTATCATTCTGACAGATTGGTCTAGTTCCCAACCAGACTCATTTAGTAAAGGGAACTTTCCATATCTGGCCACATGCAACCCGTCTTAACTGGTTCACAGATGTGCAACACTGATCTTTCTTAATAATCCTTTATCAGTACCAGTAATCTGTCATGCCTGCAAGGTCTGGTGAACCACATCAGTCGGTCCTTTCACTGTATACTTCAGCTGACCCATCATCTCTCATGGAGTGGCTTTGTGGCACAGAGGGAATGAGTCATGCCTATGACGCAGCTGACCAGGGTTCAGTTAGCTTCCCTGGCACTAGAGGGACTGATGAGGGGAAGGAGAGGAATGATGCGTTATGCCCTCTCACCTGTTTCTGACGGAAGGAATGAAGGTTGTGTGCAGAGGAGGAACATAGCTGCCACATTGCCGGTGTACACTGGAGAATGGTGGAGTTCACAGTAGGTCAGGATGGAGGCAGGAGGACTGAGGAGATGATGTGCTGCTGAAGAGTTAGTCTGGCCTTATAGTATTTCTGTTGCACACTCCTGCAGAGTGGACCTTACAAAAAAGGCACATCAGCACAGAGGTGGGGCCATTCATTTCACAGGTCTAGATATCCAGAGCAAAACTGGAGCCAGCACAGTGAAGATAAATCCATCATTTCTCAGGATGGTGGTCTCATCTAGTTAACCCAACCCACAACCCTAACAGCTGGAAGGGACCAAGTGAGCCAACTGAGTGACTGGGGAGGAGAGATAATAGCTTGTAGAGGCTGGTGGAAAGGCAAAAAAAAAATAAATAAATAAAAAATGGGACAAAACACATCTTCCACTATGCTGATAACATCTTATCTGAGAGTCAGGGAATTCTCTACCTGCAGTCTACAGCCAGCATTAATGTTTTCCACCAATGTCATGATTTTGGATAACTGGAGCCTTAAATCAACCTAAGTGCCATGAAATGAATGGTATTTATAAGGCCTAGCATGCAAACAGAGTAGATGATTAATGGAAAAATGTTCCTGTAACCATTTTGGAGTTAAGCTTGACTTAACACTTAATTTTTCAACAAGTGTACATAAAATGGTGAACAAACTGCCAGCAGTGTTAAACTCCTGTCACAAAGTTAGGGACCTACTAATTAAACAAGCCAGTTTCTCAGTTGCTTGAGGAGTTTTCTCCTGCCTACCTTTGAATATGCCCTCCATCTTATAGGCTGTACATCTAGTGTTAACTTCAAAAGCTGATCACCAATCCTCACTGAGTCAAACTCAGACCCTACTAAAGGCCTTAAAAGAATTTGCCATCAATTAAAGAGGGATCAAACGATCTTTTTCTACCCAATCATCCAGACCCTTCTTAAAATACTCGGGTTATAGGTTCATAGGTTTATAGGTAGGTACTAGGCTATTGGCCCTAGGGCCTATATAAACCTAGCCAAATAGTACCCTGGCTTTTGCCACCCAAGAAAATTATTTTCCTGTGCCCCTGTCAAGCAGAGCCACAGAAGTGATCCCTGGGGTGAATTTCTTATCTTCCATCCAATCATCAAGATTTTTCTTGAAGAGTGCTAATGAGGAGCTTTGTTTGATATAGATAGGTAGTTTGTTCCAGAGTATGGGAAGTCTCTGAGATAGGAATCTATCCCTCCAGCATGTTCTGTTTATTGCGGTGACAAGGTTTAGGTCCCTAGAGGGTGTAGCTCGGAGGGATTGGGATTTCTTTACGTGGAGCATGTCCAGCAGTTCTGGGTTTAACATAGCTTTGTATGTTAGGCCTCTGAGTAGGCGATATGCGACAGAGTAAAGCTGGAGTTTTTTGAGACGGTCTGCGTAGGGCATCTGTTTGAGACTGGTAATCCTCTTTGTGAGGTATTTCTGTGGCCTTTCCAGTTGTTGTAGATATCTTGTGAGGTACATATCAAAAGGGGCGTTGTACTCTATAATGGGTCTAATGAGTGATGAGTAGAGGGGAACAATGACCTCTTTTTTCCTGGATGAGAAACCTTTTGTGATGAGGTGTGCCACATAGAAGGATTTCCTGACTACTGTGGCAATGTGATTATCAAAGGAGAGACTACTGTCCACCTGTGTCCCAAGGTCTCTTATCATACTTTCAGTGATAAGTAGACTACCACCTATGTGGTAGTTCATGGGTACAGAGTTTTTACCAAAAGGGATGCCAATGCACTTTTTGGCATTGAGCTTGAGGCCATGGCTTTGACACCAGGCATCTGTCTCAGTGAGGCTCTTTTGTAGGATGTCCACATCGTTAGGAGATTTTATTATGGCTCCTAGTTTGCAGTCATCTGTGAACTTTGTTAGCCAAAGACCTTCTGTGTTAGCCTGTACTTCAGAGAAGTAGATACCAAACAGGAGAGAACCTAGGACTGAACCCTATGGTACTCCACTTGTCACTGGTCTGAAGTTGGACTTAGAGTCTGCTACTTTCACAGTGTGGGTTTGGTCAGAGAGCCAGTTGGCAACTCATCTTGTGACATAGGGATTTATACCTAGTTTAGTGAGTTTGTCTATAATTCCAGAGTGGGGGATGGTGTTGAAAGCCTTGGCGAGATCTAGATAGGCTGTGTGTACCACCTTACCCTCATCTACAGCTTTGGTGACTGCTTCAAAGAAGTTAATCAGGCATAGGAGATATGGTTTAGGAGATATGATCTGCCTTTTACAAACCCGAACTGGGTAGGATCCAGAGTTTGGAGATTACCAATGTCATTGTTTATAAGTTCCATGATGATACGCTCCATAGCCTTGTAGACCAGGATCGTCAGGCTAATGGGGCAGTAGTTCCCGGGGTCCGTGGTGGCTCCCCCTTTGTGGAGTGGGATAACTGTTGCTGTGCACCATTCAGTGGGCACAAAGCCTGAGGTGAGGCTATGATTGAACATGGTACTTAGGTGGGGTGCCAGTTCGTTCTGTAGTTCATGTAGAACGTAGCCTGGGATGTTGTCATGTCCCATGGATGCTGTGTTCTTGGCTTTGGAGAGTGTGGTTTTTACCTGTGCAGCCGTGATTACAGGTACTTTGCATTCTTCTGGTATAGAGATGGGCCCTTTAGGGGATGAGAGAGGGGTAAAGTTAGCACTGAACTTATCTGCCAGGATGTTGGCAATATCAGTTGGTTTTGTATATTTAGTGCCATTGTGCTGTAACTCAGAGCAGATCTGAGTGTTGCCATTGAGATTCTTGACATAGCTATAGAATGCTTTGTGGTTGTCTTTAGAATCAGTTTTCTTACTGCTAGTGGTAACACATTCCACCATAAACCTGATCTAGAATGAAAAGGACATCTTTTTTGTTTGGTATTATATCTTGATACCCTAATAAACAACTTGCTGTTCCTAGTTTCTAAAGTGAATTGCTTTTAATTCAACTCCTAAGTCAGCTGCTCAGCTACTATTGTACACAGATTTCTGTATCAGTATAAGATGACCTCTTAGTAGCCTATACTTTGTAGAGAACAAGGACAATTTCTCTAACCAATGTCTATTACTATAGGTATAATTTCTCAGTGTAGTAATCTGCCTCATGTAGTACCTTTGTAGTCTTTCAGTTCTCTTTATTTTGAAATATTATTTGAACAGTATTCAATGATTGGCCCAACCACGGATGTATAAAGGGGAATAACAACTACAGCATCCCTGCTTGAAAATGTTCGCAAAATATATCTGATAACACAAAAACATTATCTTATAATACCCCCCCCCCCCGTAAATGTACATGAAATGTCTGGCTTTCAAAAATTACCTACAAATCTCTTATTATGTCCACTTCACTCAATATCTTGTCATTTAATGCATATGGATAACAAAAATTATTTCCCACTAAATGCATCCCTTTCCTTTTCTTTGCATTGAACTCTATGTTGTCTGAAATAAATATAGTGAATATGATCCATAACTGCTCTCTGAGATACCACGATCCTACAATCTCTTAACTCAGAATATATAATTAACTCTGTAGTTTCTGTTGTAAAGCCAATTTTTTATTCTAAATACTTATAAAACCATTAATATTCATTTTATACAGTATATTCAGAATCCTTACATGGTGTACCTTGTCAAATGCCCTAGCCAAATCTAAATAAACTATAACAACTGGTAGAATTGATCTGGTGTTAAATGCCCTAGCCAAATCTAAATATACTATAACAACTGGCAGAACTGATCTGGTGTTAAATGCCCTAGCCAAATCTAACTTAACTATAACAACTGACAGAGCTGATCCAGTACTCTCAATACTGACTGATAAAAATGACTTAAATTAGTCATACAAGATAATTCTTACTGTAAAGCCATATTTTTAAACACCTTTATTGAATTATCACTTGTGACATAGGCAAATTTCTATTTATATAAAAGTAATCAAACTGTATTAACAAGTTCACATTTACAAATATTATACTTTACATATATTGCTATATATCATATAACCTAAGCAGCATTACATAAATGATTCAATACTTGCCTAGTTTTAAACAAGAAACATCTTTATTAAACCATCACTTATGGCATAGGCAATCATACATTTATATAAATGAAAACAAACCACACTGACACAATCCTAGTTGCAAGCATTTTACATCACAAACTATACTGACACACTCCCAATTACAAACAGTTATACATCACTTTTAATGTACCCAATCATTTTCAGTCAGACATTACATAGCTCATTTAACTCATGCCTTCTTTTAAACCTCATTCCTCCCCTGTATGTATTGTTCCCACAATTCCCATTTTCCCATGTAGTTTTCTCCTACCCTTTTCTAAAGATCTCAATTCCAGTTGGTTTAGCTCTGTTGCTATATTCATGACTTCCAGTATAGTTGGTTTAGATTTTGATTTACATTTTCTAGTAACTGCTTTTTTGGCAGCAACCATAACTGGACACAGCAAGGCCTTACCATGTCTAGGCAATTCTGATTCTGTATCATAGCTCAGAAAAATAATTTCCCTCATCACACCAATCTGCCCATCCAGCATCTCCAACAGTGCATCCCGCGGGGAATCCTTAAAGTCCACTAACTCACCACACTCCCAGAAAATATGTTCCCAGTTACCTGTTTCTTCCCCATCACACCTCCAACGTTTGCTGTCTACCTAAGGAAAACTTCTCTGGAGTCTACTTGGGGTATAAAAATATCTATGTTAACATTTCCAAGCAAAAATCCTAAATCTTCTAGATTTTGTTGCATATTTAGGAGATGTACATATATCTTCCCATTGTTTCTTTGTAAATTGCTTATGCAATCTCTCTTCCCAATCCTTTCTAACCTCCTCTGATTGATTCTTATAGTTATCATGCAAAGTTTTATATGCTCTACTAATTATTCTTTTTTTAATAGCACCTTCTGTTCTACATTCAAATAAAAAGTCTACCAATGCTGGTCTTTCATTTAAGACCCCCCATTTCTTTTGTCTTTGCCTATACTCTGATATCAATCCTTGATTTTGAAGGCAATCTCTAACCTGCAGTCCAAATAAATTATTGGCATCTTCCCATTCTGTCATCTTTTCCTCTCTAGTTATTTTTCTCCCTGTACCTTGGTTCCTTTGCCAGTTTTCTCCAATAAATTCCAGTCCCCTCTTGACTATTGTTTGCATCTCTAATTGCAGTCATCCCTATTGGCAGAATCTCTTTTCTGCATTCCCGTGTTGGCTTTGTTCTTAGAATACTTTCTGCTCCTTTATGAATATAATATTCTGGATGATTATTGTTATTCTCCTTAAAGGCTGCATCCAAAATCCCAGCCTCTCCTTGTTTCTTGAGCTTCCCCCCTGTTTCATCACCATCCTTTTCCACTTTGAATTATAGTTTTCTACTTGTGCTATGTATAAGAGCCTTAATTGTGTAGCTGGGAAATACCCCTTCAAATCGGGTAATCAGAATCGACCCTGTTCTACTGGAAGAATCAGCTTATCTTCTTGCTGTAAAGCCATATTGATATATATCCCTAAAGCTAATAAGGGTCTCTGACATCATGTTGCAAAATATTTTTTCAAAACACATTCTAAATAATAATGCATGTTAGACTTACTGATAGTAACTGTTCACTCATGAGGCTATACCCCTTTATGTATTGGGACAATTACTATCACTTTCCAGATCCTTGAAAAGTACAGTATTGAGTGAATTTTGGAACAGATACATGAGATAGTCAATGAATTGATGTGTTGTATTAGTAAGAAAAAATCCATTTAAGCCATCTGGACCAGCTGCTATATAAGGTTTGATTTTTTTATGGCCTTTTCTAAAAGAACATTTAGTTATGACTGGATAACTTTCAGAACGAAAGCTGTTAGTATTTACCAGGGCAGGCAGGACACCCCACAACTACCTAATTATCAAAGAAGCAGGATGGCTCCTCATAAGCCTCAGAATCATGTTCCTAGCAAGCATGTTAGTTCAGGAATGCTAAATCTGAACCACTGCAGGTCTCTTTGTCTGGTCATTGTAACTGAACCCTTGTCCATCACTCTTCCTGTCCATCATTTTCCTTCTCTTGCACAGACAGGACCTTCATAATCAGTGGCCTGTCAGTCCACAGTTCCCCTGCAGTTCATTTTGTCACTTTCCCGCTCTAGCCACCTTCACCCAAGATTCAGCAATGAAAGTTAATGCAATTATAGAAGTTTTCAGAATTTTTGCAGCTTTGTAATTGATGGAACTCCTACTGGTGATTTTAAGAGTCCCTGAAAGTGAACAATATTAAACACTTTGCTCTACTTTAAACATTATCGTCAACCTAATTACATTTTTTCATAGATTCGTAAAGTTACAAGGCAAAGTCAATCCATGGACTGTAAATTATTTGACAGTATTTGCCCACATAATGCATGTCCTGCCTCCAGAACATCAAAAGAAATCAAGTCTGAGGTTGCATCCAATTGTCAAGGCTTGTATTAAAGGATGCAAGGGTAAGATTGATTTATATGTAACAAAAGATTATTCTAGAAATGGGGGAAATGTTGGTTACCAAATATGACAGTGCTACAGTTCTTTGCATTAAATTTAAGCCTGAGTGTAATACACCACAATTTTTATTGTTTAGCTTGTTTTCATAACACGGTATCAGATTCCAAGTCAACAACACCAACTAGCTTGCAGTCTTCAACAAATTTAGTTAGCCATATGTCTGGTTTAGTGGTTTGGAAATTTTTTAGTAGATGTTGAAAAAAATAGGTCTCTATACTGAACCCTGAGGAACTCCACTGACCATCTTTTTGCTTTCTGAGGTTGCACATGCTACCTTAACCATGTGGGTTCTATATGTCCGCCAGTCTGCTATCTTCTTTGCAACATGAGCCAATTAACCAAGCAAATTACATCACTGCACAACCTTCAAACAGCTAAATTGTATGGAACTGCTTAACTACCTCATTCACTCAAAACTAATAGTAATACACAACATCCTGTATCAACTTGAAAAATGTTTTGCTCTAAATAATCTTCTCCATTGATAGCGCACTAACAAGTGACTTTGCTCAAAAGACAAATGTCTTATTATTGCAATAAAATCTCATAACACTACTGAAGATACTTTGTTGTTTACCTACATATCCAGATTATGGAACCATACTCCACTAACTATCTGACAGCTAGAAAATCTTGACTCCTTCAAAAGATAATTGAAGTCTTTGAAGTCTCACTTGAAAGACACACGGCTGTGTTCCTTCTCTCTGCCCTACTGCAAGCCCACAATAATTTTCATCCACTGTCCCTCACCTACATCTTCATCTTCCAATACCAGCTGTCTTTCTGGCATTACCCCAGTCCAGCTGTCTGTCTGGCAATTACTCCCAATCAAAACTGCTGAATTAGTCCTTCTGTTACTAGTCACTTTCTTTGTTCTAACCACTTTCTACCTTTACTTTTCCCCCTGTCCGACCACTATTATGTTACTATCGTACATCTAAATAGCTCAGTATCACATTCCATTCCTTCCACAACTGCACAGTTCCTTCTTTCCCTACACTTTTTTCTTTCTCCTTTCTTGTCTCACTGCCCCTATATGCCACTGTACTCCCTCATCACAATGTCAGTACCTATTCTATATCTTTCCAATTACCATTAAACCTGGTTTTATCCTTCCTGACTAGCTAATATTTTTTCTTCTAGCATTTTCTATACTTTCTTCACTTTCTTTCTTTATTTGTTGTTCTTTTTTGGGGTCCCCCCTATCTCCATCTTATTACTTTCAGATTCATCTCATAATTACACTCTAATATTTATTCAAAATCTTTAACCCCTTCCTTTTTGTAGTTATCTAAATACAGCTATTGGTAAATTTTGTAACAGCATGAAACTGAGCTGATTTCATTCTTGTGCAACTTACAGCCTTCATTTCTATGATTACCTAAAGCTTCAAACTGCTGTATTAATTAACCACAAATGCACGACAGAATAAAGTATTTTTCCTCTTATTGTTGTTATTCTTGCATTTCTTGAAGTTCAGTTTGTGGTTGCTGACAAACTTTTTAGTATTTTGATATTAATGTAGATGAGTGTGGATGTGATTGTAATTGTAAAAAAATTATGGGCACTGTTGATAATCATTGTGTTCAAAAAGCAAAACTGAGCACTGTGGTGAAGCAAACAACAAGCAAAGACCAAAAGTAAAAAGCGTACTTCACAACGTATGAAGCAAATTTATTCTAAAACAACAAAGCTTTCGGACTAAAATGCCCTTCTTCAGTGTTAACACTGAAGAAGGGCGTTTTAGTCCGAAAGGTTTGTTGTTTTAGAATAAATTTGTTTCATACATTGTGAAGTATGCTTTTTACTTTTGATAATCATTGTGTGCCAGTATAGAACAGCATAAAATGTCCTGTGTGCTTCTTAAGAGGGCAACACAATAGAATAGTCATTGGGATACATTAATGTCTGCATGCCAACATCCTGTGTGATTCACAAAGGGGTAAGCAGAATGGGGTAAGACCACATGCATAGCTCTGCACCACTGTGTTAGCATTGTACATTGTATGCAAGCAAACTCCCTCCGTGATTGTATACAATTCTGGAAGCCATAATCAGACAAGTATTGTGTGTCCCCAACAGCATAACCCACCAGATAGATGCCACACACTGTACAGTGGTGCTGCATTTCTCAGCACAGTGATCCCCCTCCCTGCTAATATGTTGCTCAGCAGACAGTCGCCTGTTGTATGGAAGGAAGATGTCCTACTTGCAGTAGACTGCACTATAATGCAGGCAAACCTGCTACCTCACATAAATTTATACACTTTCACACAGTGATTTTGGTAAGTGTCTCCTAATGGCTGTGATCTCCTTATCAGGCAGGAAGATGGAAAACAGTGCAGCAATGGACTGTGTCGTACTGTACAGTGATGTCTTGTCAAATAGCATAGTACAACAGCTTTTTGGATACTGAGGTGTAGCAGGAATGACTTTGGGTACAGTAGTACTTTGCCATTATGTTACCATGCAGACACAGCCCTAAGACCTGGTATATGACTGTTATATATGCTCACCATTACAGTGTTGTAAACTCTTTGGTAACTATAAACCCAGGACCCTTTGGGCTATAGGACTCTTTTTGTCTTCCATATACAGCAGTACAGAGAATAGTGATTGCCATTGGCTAGACTAGTATGATACAGCACATGCTTATTGGGCCCTAATGCCAAGGTACAGATGCCTGGATATCTTAACTGAAGTGGGCCCACTTGCCATAACACCCAGTAAGCTAGATGGCCTAAATAATGTTGACAGCTACTCCCAAAACATGAGCAAGTTGCATTCATAAGCTTGGTGACCAATACATAACTTTTAGGTCAACATAGGACCCACCTTCCACTATCACCAATATGGGTACTGTCTGCATGCTCTGTATGCAGCTGATGGTTTGGGGTATAAATGCAACATAATATTTATACCCAAACTATTGTATTATCTACTGGAAAAAAACAAATGCACACACACATTAACTGTAAGCATCACTTCTACCAACTGTCAGAAATATACTTTCTGAAATGTCACATTTATTCAAGTCACAAGGGAAAGCAAATGGCTACCACGATCAGGTGGTTTAGCCATTAATATTATCACCCTTGTCTTTTAGTACTTTCTGGTGATGTGCATTCAAAACCTGGCCCAATCAAAAATGGTACCATTTATCCATCTAGTTATATAAGGACATTAGCTAAGGGCTTAAAAGTGGTTCATATAATGCTCGAAGTACAGGTAAGAAACTGCATCAGTTACATACCTGGTTGTTTATTTACCAACCTGACATTTTGTCTGTTACTGAAAACTGGCTGAAGCCAAATGGTTTGAATATTTCATTCACACAAGGATGTAATAGTACTCAGATAGGACTCACAACGTGCCAGAGAGGTCATTGTTCTATATAGTGATAATCTCACCTGTTCTATATCTGATGTACAGATCCCTTACATTGTCCACTGTGAATCTTTGGTTTTCATTATTACAGTTGTTGATGCAAACTTTCAATCCGTAGCTTACATTGTTGTCACCCTACTGGTACTATTAAATTGGCAGTATGACCATGTTGTTACCTCACATCTAAGCAATTGACTTCCGCAGTGATTGGACCCTGACAAATGAGGGATCCAGCCACCCAGTACTCAGGTTACATGGTTTATATCAAGTTATCTCTACTCATTCATACACATAAACTATGAATGAGTAAGCATTCTTGATACAGTTCTTTTCAGGTACCCTAAAAATATCCAACTCACTGGTGTCATGGCTGACATTATAAGTGATCAGCTACTCACCTCTGTAATTTGGAAAATAACAAAGGTTCCAAGAGTTCCAAGTTATTATAGTCCATGAAATATGTTGATGAAACCACCTTCAAATCAACATCACATGTGATTGACTGTCTTCCACTTGATGGCCTCCTGTTAGCTGTAGCAGCCAACTCCTTAACCCCCTTTTCTTACTAACCCCAAGTAAGTCTGATCTTCTTCTTCTTTCGGCTTTTCCTGGTTAGGGGTTGCCACAGTGGATCACCTGTCTTCTCATGATTAGCAGTGGAGTTTTACGGTGTCGAGTTGCCAGCCTGGAGCCCAACCTTCCACAGAAGGCACACACATGCACACCTAGGGCCAATGTAGAGTGTCTAATCCACCAACAGCATGTCTTTGGGAGGAAACCAGAGTACCCGGAGGAAACCCACGTGACCACAGGAAGGACATGCAGACTCCACACAGAAGGCACACCAGCCGAGGATCGAACTGGAGAACCTCTTGCTGTGAGTCGACAACACTAACAACTGCACCACCATGGCCTCCCTCATCCATTTCAGAAAATCTAAATTCAGTCCATAACTCTGTCCTGGATCACTGCAAAGTAGCAGTAAAAAAGTCTGTAGGTATCTGTGCACCACTTCAGTCCTAGGAGCTCTCATTTGCTTTGTCATTGGCCAAATATATTTCTTTTCATTTTTACTAATGCTAGGTACAGTCTTACCTGTTTAACAAAACTGCAGAAATTGTATTATATAACTAATGTTGTACTTGTATCTGATTTATGAGTACTGCCTGTTACTCATATGTGTTCAGGCTGTGAAGTTCCACAGGCTTCATGACATTCTGCTAACTGACAGTTAGTGTCTGTCTTCCTTACTACTATTTATTTTGTAAAATCTTTTGTTTGATTTTCAGATTGTTTGCAAGCTTCCTGTCCTTTTATCATCATTATTGTATGGAAATTTCTCTTCCTTGGACTCCACTGAAACTGGGACCTCCCAGCTGGACTTCATATTAAATAAGTAAAATAATAAACAAAATGTATTCACTTTCCTTGTACAACTGTCTCTTGTAATGCTGCTTGGTGAATTTACTCATACAGAAACTCATATTCTACAGTTTGTAACTTTGTTTCTGCATTAGTTCTTTTTTTGTCTTGGCCTTCCATTCTCTCTCTCTCAGGAAGTTGTAATCACTGGACCTTTATTATATCTAATAGGAATATACAATACACTATCACAAATGAATGATTAATATTTATTCTCACATACACAAATATTTGTGGTGGTATAGTACACCACTCATGGTGCAGCGGTTAGCATTGTTGCCACACAGCAAGAGGTTCTCCCATTCGATTCTCGGCTGGACCGTCTTCTGTGTAGAGTCTGCATTTCCTCTCTGCAGTCGAGTGATGTTTAAAGACATGCAGGTAGGTGCATGAGTGAATGGGTATGTCTTCTTTGAAGGCTGGGCGTCAGTTTGACAACTCGGCACCATAAAAATCCACTGCCAATCATTATTAGACCAGAGTTCCGCTGTGGCGACCCCTAACCAGGAAAAGCCGAAAGACTAAGTACACCACTCAACCTGGCATGTACCATATTCATTGTTAGAGAATGGGCAAACTGTACATCAGCACCCTGATTGGAGAACGAACATCCTCCAGCAAGGTATTAATGTAGAAGTAATGCCCGCTGATAAATGTCTGCCACTTCACAGTAGCATATCAAGCTGCCGTGGTGCTCAGATTGCTGCCATTATTTTACTCTTGCTAAGCAGTGCTTTTGCTGTTTAGCGAGTGTAAAATAAAAATTAAAAAATTTAAATAAAAAAAAAAGCGTGCATGTGTTTATGTCTGCGTGTGAGAATACCCATGCATGAGAGCGAGAGATCGATCGAGCTGTTATCTTACACTTGCTAAGCAGTGCTTTTGTTGGTTAGCGAGTGTAAAATAAATGAAACTGAAAAAGTGTGTGTGTGTGTGCGTGTGTGTGTATTTATGTTTCTGTCTGCGTGTGAGTGAATGTGTGCATGAAAGCAGAACAGAATGTGTGTGTGTGTGTGTGTGTGTGTGTGTGTGTGTGTGTGTGTGTGTGTATGAGAGTGAAGAGTGAGAGTGATCCCTAACAGCAACAGCATCAGTTAAGAGATTTGCATACCTCTTGACCATAAGTCTTGACACAAGAAGTCTGGACAGAGCCATAAATAATGAGGAACAAATGGCCATATAAATAAGGACAGATTTTAAATATTCTGCTTATAAACTTAGAATATAGCTGGAGTTTTTTTAGACGGTCAGCATATGGCATCTGCTTTAGGCCTGTGATTCTTTTAGTGAGGTATTTCTGTGGTCTTTCCAGCTGTTGCAGATGTCTTGTGAGGTACATACCAAATGGGGCATTATACTCTATAATGGGTCTAATGAGGGATGAGTACAGTGGGACAATGACCTCCTTTTTTTCTGGATGAAAAGCCCTTAGTGATGAGGTGTGCCACGTAGAAGGATTTCCTGACTGTTGTGGCGATGTGGTTATCGAATGTGAGACCACTGTCCACTTGTGTCCCTAAGTCTCTCATCACACTTTCAATGTTTAATGTCCTGCCACCTATGTGGTAGTTCATGGGTACATGCTTTTTTCCAAAGGGGGTAACTATACATTTCTTGGCATTAAGCTTGAGCCCATGGCTCTGGCACCAGGCATCTGTTTCTGTAAGGCCCTTTTGTAGAATATCAACATCATTTGGGGATTCAATAATGGCTCCCAGTTTGCAGTCATCTGCAAACTTTGTTAGCCAGACTCCCTTAGTGTTGGCCTCTACTTCAGAGAAGTAGATGCTAAACAAGAGTGGTCCCAGGACTGAACCCTGAGGTACTCCACTTGTCACTTGTCTGAAGCTGGATTTGGAGTTGTCTACTTTTACAGTCTGGGTTCTGTCAGTAAGCCAGTTGGCAACCCATCGAGTGACGTAGGGATTTATGCCCAGCTTAGTAAGTTTATCTATGATTCCAGAGTGGGGGATGGTGTCGAAGGCCTTGGCGAGGTCCAGATAGGCTGTGTGGACCGCCTTACCCTCGTCCACAGCTCTGGAGACCGATTTGAAGAAGTCAGATTCAGAAGACAAGATCGGCCCTTCACAAACCCAAACTGGGTGGGGTCCAGTGTCTGGAGGTTGCCAATGTCTTTGTTTATAAGTTCCATGATAATGCGTTCCATGCCCTTGCAGATCAGGCTTGTCAGACTGATGGGACGGTAGTTCCTGGGATCCAAGGCGGATCCTCCCTTGTGGAGCAGGATAACTGTAGCTGTGCACCACTCAGTGGGCATGAAGCCTGAGATGAGGCTATGATTAAACATGACACTTAGGTGGGGTGCCAGTTCATTTTGTAGTTCATGTAGTACACAGCCTGGGATGTCATCTGGTCCCATGAATGCTGTATTCTTAGCTTTGGAGAGTGCTGTTTCTACCTGTGTGGCTGTGATTATCAAAATTTGGCAATCTTTTGGTATTGAGATGGGTCCTTTAGGGGGTGAGAGGGGAGTGAAGTTGGCACTAAATCGATCTGCCAGGATATTGGCAGTATCCTTGGGATCAGTATATTTAATGCCATTCTATTATAGCTCAGAGCAGATCTGAGCATTGCCATTTAGATTCTTTACATAACTATAGAATGCCTTGTGGTTGTCTTTGGAATCTTTGGCAATTTTATTTTCGTAACTAGCTTTTGAGGATTTTATGAGGGATCTCAGCTTCTTACTGAGGCTGGTGAGGGAGTTTTTTGCATCTTGGGATTTTCCTCTTTTCTGCAACAGTTTCTTCCTTCTGTTGTATAGTTTGTTTATAGCAGGGGACCACCAGATTGGCTTTCTTTTTTTGGAGAAGAGCATCTTGGCTCTATTTGGGATGGCACGATTCATGCACGAGTGGATGTGCTCATACAGTGCCTTAATGTAGGATTCTGCAGTTGAACTTCCAGATCCCGTCTGCGTGGGTGTTGTGAGGTTTGTCACTTCTGGCTTCAGTAGCATGAATTTGGCTTTGGAGAAGTTTTTTAAGGAGGTTTCCTTACTGGGGGTGGGGTGGGATGTGGACGTCAAGGGTGATTTGCTTATGGTCAGACCTGACCAATGACGGGGTGACCACTGGTGTGGAGCATCTATCTCCCATGTTGGTAATGACCAGGTCTAGGATATTGGAGCCCCTGGTGGGACAATGGATTAGTTGATCCAGGGCGTTGGAATTTATGAATTCCAAGAACCGTTGGGAAAAGGAGTTGGTACCCAAGTAGTTTTCCCAATTAATGGCAGGAGTGAGTGTAAAAATTAAATAAAGCAGAAAAAAGAGTGTGTATGTTTGTTTGTGTGTGTGTGTGTGTGTGTGTGTGTGTATTTGTATGTGTGGGTGTTTATTTTTCTGTGTGAGCATATGCATGCATGAAAGCAAGGTGTGTTACAGAGACAGAAAGAGAGAGAGAGTAAAGAATAGAAGCAGTCGAGCCCTGGTATCAGCAGCAGTAAAGAGGTTTGCGTACCTCTCGACTTTTTAACTGAAATATCTGGATAAAACCTAAAATAAGGAGGGAGGGAGCAAATGCACAAAATAGGAACATATTTTAAATACTTATAAAACCACAAAGTTGTTTGAAAAAAAGGACTTGTTATAGCATGTATTTTCTGAAGTATAAGTGTGTGCATGTTTGTGTGCATGTGTGTGTTGTGCTTGTGTGTGTGTGTGTGTGTGTGTGTGTGTGTGTGTGTGTGTGTGTGTGTGTGTGTGTGTGTGTGTGTGTGTGTGTGTGTGTGTGTGTGTGTGTGTGTGTGTGTGTGTGTGTGTGTGTGTGTGTGTGTGTGTGTGTGTGTGTGTGTGTGTGTGTGTGTGTGTGTGTGTGTGTGTGTGTGTGTGTGTGTGTGTGTGTGTGTGTGTGTGTGTGTGTGTGTGAGTGTGTAAGATGAGAGCGTGAGATCAATGGGCCAATGGCAGCAGCAGTAAAGAGGTTTGCATACCTCTTGACCTTTTAGTTCAGGAAATCTGGATAAAGCTTGAAATAAAGGGGGAATAAAGGCTGAAAAATAGGAACAGATTTAAAATGTTGTTCTTATAAAATTACAACGTAGCTTAAATAGCAGGATTTGTGATAATATGAATTTTCTGAAGGAAATAAAGTCTGAAAGTCAGATGTATGTCATTATTCAGTGACTTCAATCCCCAATAACTGGCAACAAACCACACATTTTACAAGTAAAGGACCAAAAAATAAAGTAAATATCTACGTATGTTTTTAACATTTACGTATTTTGGATGTCAAATGCTTCCTCCAAAACCATTTACATATACTACAGCAACTTTGAAACATTAGCTGGTGGAACTATTTTACATCAATGCAATCATGAATAAAAAGAAAGTTCCAAAATTTATAGAACTTCTAACTATATTAATATATCAAAATATTACAGAAAGAGAACTTCTATTTAAAATCTATAAGATGACTAAAAATAATACAGAATACTGCAAAGAGAATCATAGGAACTATTTTAAATCCATTAATAATTGCTACCCAAGTGAGGATGAAAAAAGGAAATTATCATCCTCTAAACAAACCACTTCATTCTTGAAATGCAAAATATGTTCTTGTAAATGTATGTTTAAAGCATTCATTATACCACAGAAAACTGAGCTAATGTCTAAAAATAATGTTGGATGCTAGAGATGTAAGTTAAACATCAAAGCAGATTGGCAACATATGATTTATGAATGTATTGTAATTAAACGATTTTGAAGTGATATTAACTCTTTTTACAGGTACTTTTCAGTGATAATTTTTCATTAAGTAAATCATTAATCTTATTTAATACCCCAATTCCTTCATATGTTAAAAAAAAGAATCATTCTCTTCTTTAAAGTCTCTTGTCATTCGCAAGGAAAGTGATCATCAAATATTGGAAAGGTGAATTAACTCCATCAACAAAATAATTTCTCAACATTGCAACCGAAGTTTGTCATCTAGAGCTGTTGTCAATTAAGGAAAGAACAAGTAGAACCACTACTTCTAATAACTCGAGGGCGAAACTCAAGCAACTGTCAAATAAACAGACAATGAATAATTAGAAATGAAATACAATTTCATAAACTAATCTGAATTTTCCACCCTTTTTATCTTAGTAGATACATTGTAAATAGTTGTATCCGTAAATTTTTCTTGTATTATTTGTTTTCTTATCTATTCAATTTCTGTACATATTGTTGTTGTTGTTGTTTGTCTTTCGGCTTTTCCCGGATAGGGGTCACCACAGCAGAACTTCGGTCCACTAATGATTGGCAGTAGATTTTCATGAACGCCGAGGTGCCAGCTCGATGTCCAGCCTTGAATGAATCACACCCATTTACGCATGTCTTTCGAACGGCCATCCAACCGCGGGGAGGACATGCAGACTCCACACAGAAGGCACTCCCCGCTCCCCAGCCGAGATTGTAATGCAACATTTTGTTAGTTAATTGTAAATCTTAATGAAAACATTTAGAAAAAAAGCACATTAATGCCCTCCAGGGTGTGTGTTATTGTGAAAATAATGCCCTTCCAGGGGTGTAGAGGACCTCTGCCTGTGGTGTCAGGCCTCAGAACCCACGGTGTTATTTCTACAATAACATGCACCGTATTGGGCATTATTGCTAGCTTGTTATATCAAGCTCAGAATCTTTCACAGTGTTCTAATACAATTAAGATGTTATGTTAATGGGCAGGTACATGTGAGCCAGTGTTGCACCTTATGACAGCAGATGACTGCATTGACATTGTTAGTATGTTTCACTGCAATATTGCTTCACTGTACTTGATCACATAACTTATTATGTCTATATGGCTATAACACAGACATCAGTGAAGTTATTAAATCTGGTTTTTAAGACTGAACAACATACACAACCCCTTTTCCCCATTTTTCCATATGGGTCGAGGTGTCACTTCAACAGTAAAAATTGTCTAGAACCAAAGTTCACACTGCTGGTGGGTAGCTTGCCCTGCTGCAGCTGTTCATCTGTACCACACAGTCGCACATGCACTCACACCTATGGCCACCTACTGCATGTCTTTGCACTGTGGGAGGAAATTTGAGCACCCAGAGAAAACCCATGTGAACAGAGGGATGGTATGCATACACCCCACAGAAGGATGTTTAATAAGAAAGTAAATGTTATGCAGTGTTTAACATAACGCAGGCATTTAAATACAGACTTAAAATACAACTTTGAAACATCATGCATGTAAATTTATTTTATTTATTTATTTTACATTTGTTGATCGGGAAAAATCCGTCTGGATACATGTCCATTTTCAACGGAGGCCCGGGGAGAAAAGCTCCACATTTAAGTTAGATTACATACATGAGAGTAAGATGGCACATAGCAATACAATTGGTTATGATACAAATTTGGAGAGGAGCACAAGATCGGATAACAAAGTCATACATTGGTTATACTCAATACAAAGAGAGTGAAAATGGTGCATAACAATACAATTGATTATATAAAACACGAGAGGAACACAAAATCAGGTCACAAAGTCAGACAGTGAAAAAGCAGTACAGAAAGTTAACATTTTTCGATTGGCCTCTTAGAGAGGTAAAAGGAATAGTAGGAAAAAGGTGCTTGGATGAGGAGATAGGAGGTAGTAGAGTACCCTGTGGAGAAGGTAGGGAGGAGAGAAATAGTTAATACAGCTATATAGAAGGGGGTTTAGTCTGGATGTGAGCATTGGCATAGCCAGTGGGACTTGAAATAATGGAATAGACTTTTCTTAAAGTGGTGTAAGGAGGTGATGGTGGTGATACTAGAAGGAAGGGTGTTCCATATTTTGGCAGTGACATTTGTGAATATAGCATCACCTCCTGAGTTATTGGATTTTACTTTTTGAATAAGTGATATGTTAGAGGAACGTAGGCTGTTTAGATTGGTATATGGTATGACTAGGTTCTTTAGTGCTGGAGATTTATCTGGATATTTTAGTATTTTAAATGCTTCGATAAGTTGGGATTGTTGTAGGAGGTTTGGAAGTTCTATCCATCCTAGGTGTTTTAGGTTTTTACAGTGGTGGGTTCTATATGGCATACCCGTAGCAAATCTGGCTATGTGATTAGAAGAACATGAGAGTTTATTCAGCACGGTTTTATTAAGCTTAGTGAGCACAGGGGATGCATAGAGAAGTGTAGAGAGCAAGTGCGTGTGGGCAATGGTCACTTTTGTCATGGGAGTGAGAAAGGATTTGATTCTATATAGTGACCCTAATTTCTTATTCACGGTTTTAATAGTGAGATTAATATGGGTATTAAACTTGAGTTTATTGTCAATGGTCACACCTAATAGTTTGGTATGGGGATCTGGAGTAATAATTGTCCCGTTGTTTGATTGAATGGTGAAGGTAGTGTTGGGGAGTTTGTGGGTTGGATGAAAGAGTAGTAATTTGGTCTTATTTGGATTAAGGATTAGCTGACGTCCTGCTAGCCATTTTTCTACATCTGTAAAGCAGGCTTGGGTTTTAGCTAGAAGTTTAACTATAGATGTGTCCGAACATACTAATGTCGAATCATCGGCATATTGTATACATGTTGCCTCGGGGATGGTTTTATGGAGGTCGTTGATGAAGACTGAAAAAAGAAGTGGTCCTAGTATGGACCCTTGAGGAACTCCAATGATATTCGGTAGGAGATTAGAAAGTTTATTGTGCCAGAGAACTGCTTGTTTCCTACCTGAGAGATAGGCTTGGAACCAGCCCAATGTTAGGTTGTCCAGGTTGAGATTCTGTAGAGTATTATGAAGTAGCTGGTGGTTGACCATGTCAAAAGCTTTTTAGAGGTCTAGAAAGAGAGCAGATTTTTTTTGTTGTTGCGGTTTTGATTTATTGTATCTGTAAAAGAGAGCAGGGCAGTCGTTGTGCTGTGGCTAGGATGGAAACCATGTTGAGAACTGGTCAGTAGTTTGTTCTGGGTAAGATAGTGAAGTAGTTGCTTGTGTATGCATTTTTCCATGATTTTGGCCAGGGGGGACATTATAGCTATTGGCCTATAGTTTGACAATTCAGTGGATGAACCACCCTTATGGAGTGGGATGATGTGGGATATTTTCCAAATTGAGAGGATATTAGATTCCGTGATGGTACGATTAATTAGTATAGTAATGGGGTAAGCTATGACATCAGCGGCTAATTGTAAATATTCGGCTGGGAGTTGGTCTGCAGAGAGAGTAGTAGGTTTTAGTTTTTGTAGTAAGGATCTTATATTGGAAGTGGTGACAGGTTGTAGATTAAAAGTAGATGTGGTTTTTGGTTATAGGGCAGCAGGTGGCAGTTAGTTGGTTGGCTAAGGTTTGGATAGTATCTGTAAAAAAAGAGTTGAAAGTATTGGCTACCTCTATTGGTGTTTTATCAGATACCTTTTCTGGGGTAGGAGTGGAGGATTTGCCTGGACGAAGAAGGTTGTTGAGACCAGCCCAGAATTTTTGAGGATTGTTGTGGTTTTTATTTTGTAGTTGGCAATAGTAGTTTTTTTTTGTCAGCTAGTATGGATTTTTTTGTTGCATTTCTTTCCTGCTGGAATTTTATCCGATCTAGGGGTAATTTGGTTGAGCGCCATTTTTCCCATGTTTTATTTCTTATTTTAATTTTAGATTTAGTTTCTTTTGTAAGCCAGGGTGCAGTATTAGTTTTAGTTTTAATTAATCTTTTAGGAGTGTGAGTATCAAGTATGGCTAGGAAGGTAGTATTAAAAGTAGATACTGCCTCCTCTAGAGGGAGATATTTAAGATTAGTCCAGTTACAAGATTTGAGTTCAGTCAAAAACTTTAAAAGGTTGAACTGCTTCTTATTTCTAACTGACCTATACAAGGGGGTTTTGGAGAGTCCTGTTTTATTTTTCCTGATATATGTGATGAGGTGGTCACTAAGGTCATTTGGAGCGGTCCCGGACATGTATGTATGGGGTGGGCAATTTATTAGGATCCAGTCTAGAATACTTTCTTTTTGGTCCGTATTACCAATTCTGGTGGAAGTGTTTATGATCTGGGAATATCCATAAAGGTTAATGTGGATAGGATTAGATTCTACAGAGCACAGGTTCCAATCAATGTTGACATCACCCATGATTATGGTTTCTTGAGGGCAGTTATTATTTAGCCAGTCTAGTATGTTTTCCAGTGTATCCACATTGTTCCCAGGAGGGATATACAATGTAATTAGATTTATGCTTTTTTCTTTATTTAGTTGTAGTTTTAAGGCAAGTATTTCAGCGTTGGAGATTTTGGGTGGTTGCGTGCTGTTTAAAGTTAGATTTAGATTGTTTTTGTATAGTACGGCAATGCCTCCTCCCTTTCTTTTTAAGCGGTCTACCCTGTGTATATTGTAGCCAGGTGGCAAGATTTCATTATCTTTGGTCCCTGGTTTTAGCCAAGTTTCTGTTAAACAAATTATGTCTGGAAGGTGTGTGGCTAATAGAGCATGTAGGTTGTGCACTTTATTATTGATACTTATATTTAGGTGGTAAATTTGGAGGGAGTTGGTTGATCTTGGAATAGTTGACAGGCTGTTAGAGTTATTGATGGTTGTGGGACCGGGATTGGGGTGGATATCACCATATTTAGTGATGTTTTTATGTTTGTAATTACAGATTCTGACTTAAGATCATACAATCTAATCATGATTTACAGTAATATTGTTTGGGAAAAATATACCACTTTGTGACTTTGAATATTATTAGCGTCCATTTTGTAATTAAGCTTATATTTTTCAGTTCTTTGGTAATCAGAGCTCTAGGAGTGGTGTCAATAAATATGCTGTACAGCTTTGCTTGAAAGAACACTGATTAAATCTGTCATTCTATTAAATTTCCCTATAAGAGAAGAAAAGAAAGGAAGTATTTATTCTAATAGAGAAATGAATAACTTATTTACATGTAGTGCTGAATTCCTTGTGATGTACTTTTTATCATGAGTGTTTCAGTACATCTTTCAGATTTCATCATTTCCCCTAAAAAAGTAATAATAATAATAATAATACTGGCAATGATTTTCTAGTTACCTCCCACACGATTAATTTGTCCTAATTTACCTGGGGATTCAGAAAGAAACCCACCCTGGCAGTAAGAGCTGTAGCTAAAAGGGACTATTTCCACTCAGCGAGAAATGCAATTTAGAGGCATGTTATCTGCAGTGACCTCATTATCTGTTAATTTGCATGTCTCTGAATCACACTTAGTTACTGCCACTGCAAATTAGAACTTTCCTGTGGTAGTTAACAATGATGGAGCATGCATCGCATTTCCCCATGCATCCCGTCGTTCATTCTCTCACGCACATGCACACATTCAAACAAACATGCACCAACATATTTTTTTCCTGTCCATGAATTGACAGAACGTGCCCAGTGTCTTTTCTTATTTTTGTCCCTGCCATTGCAAATCATGGGTTTTTACAGTCAGTCAGTAATGCCATTCATAAGAGTTTCAAGCCTCTTGTTGTTCCTAAAGTGCATTGTGATGTCAGACCTATTGCACTATTAACTTTTTCCCAGTAATAGCTGCAATATTCTCCTTAATGTCGGCTACTCTTCCTCCCAGCTTTTTAGCAAAGCCTCTTTCCACTTAGACACGCCCCATCCCTCTCAGTTGTCACTGATTGTACATGACACTCCTACTGTTGCCTCTTACAGGTGCCCCAAGCCCTCGTAACCTATGGACTTTTGCAATAACTGAATAATGCCAAACAATAGAGTTTTATACTTCTTTTTATGTAAAAAAAAAATACTGCTCTAACTGCTCAGTTAGTATAATGGGTTAAGGGTGCTGCTTTCTGTGAAGGGTGAAGGGATTGAACCTTAACTCTCCTTTTTATGTTATTTTTTTTATTTTCAAAGACTTAAGAAATATTTGAGGAGTACCCCTGGTGTCTAGTGGTGGTTCAGAGGATTGTCACATTATGCATGAATTACAAATGCGCATGGTTTGATTTTAAGTTCCTTTAGAACATGTTATATAGAGTATTCCTGGTGTTTAGTGTTCTCCAACTCCCACATCTTTCTTAGTTCAGTTATTTTAAATGTCTTTAAGACATGATATAGGGGGGTATCCCAGGTGTATCTAGTGTCACCTCCCAGTGTTACAAGATTTGTTCATTAGTCTAGGGGAGCATGGAGGTATGACAGCAACCCTCCCCCCACATGCACACATTCCTGAACACATGCACACACGGCCTACTTATCCCCTTACTAATCTTGCTTCCACAACCACACACACGTGCGCGCGCGCACACACACACACACACACACACACACACACACACACACACACACACACACACACACACACACGCACACACTTACACCACTCATACTTCAACATACACTTGCATGCAGCCACACACATGCACAAATTCACCCCCCAACATTACCTGTTCTCTAAACTCTCTGGCCCTTGCCTTTAACAAGATCAGGTGAACACAACCTTTTAGCTATGTTCCTTGACAAAGGAGACTGACTGGCTAATTAGCATAGGTCACTCCTCTAGAATGCCTCATTAGCATTTGCAGAAGGCCAAAGAGACAGTCCAGTGCTGTGCTGCACCTCTTCAAGATGTAGCACCATGGCAGACTGTCTCTGAATGGAAAATGGTTACTGACAAGACGTTCACCTCCAAGTAACCATTCTGAATCTGGCTCTTAATGGTTTGCTTCTCCGGTTTCAAATTTACTGTATAGTATTAAGTTTCAAAAAACATATTTTAAATAACATTAAGTATACAATATACCTTATTGTATTTAAAATAACTAAAATCTCTAAAAAATATTTGCATCTGCTCTATAACAGAAATGTGCCTGCATTAGCATATAATTATATTTTTCTTTTAGTATTTAACCTAATATAGGGCATAATACTGCATAGTTATTTTGCATTGCTTTTGGTTCATAGGTTCATAGGTTAGTACTAAGCTAACTGCGCTTGCGAGCCATTGACAGAAATTGTCTTTGGAAAATAAAAAGGGAATGAGCTACTTTGTTTATTGCCTTAAGCTAAATATACTAATAAATAACAGTAATTGTTGTTCCTTCTACCTGGGAAACACTTGCTTGCAACAGTCTGAAATAGTGAGAGTGACTGTTTTGGACTGTGTCTTGAACCAAAATCATTTAATATTATTGCTTGTATTAATTAAAAAGAAACTTTCCTTTACATAATTTATTTATCTGACACAGCAGTTGAATTTTACTCACTGAATTAATGTATCATTGATACAAAACCTTCATATTTTGTCAGGTGAAGCACATCTTTGTGATACTTGACACCTTGGATAAGTCATGCCATCCTTTGACCCAGTAATTTTCTATATTAATATAGTGGTACGGCACGTCTATGAATATGCTATAGGGGTGAATGTTTGTCTTTTGGCTTTTTCCCGGTAAGGGGTCGCCACAGCAGAACTCTGGTCCACTAATGATTGGGTGAATATTGAAGTTTATTCTTTGAATTACTTAACAGCCAGTCATTCACGTGTGTGTGTGTGTGTGTGTGTGTGTGTGTGTGTGTGTGTGTGTGTGTGTGTGTGTGTGTGTGTGTGTTGTTTTAAAATTTGTATGATTTTTTTCAAGACTGGCTCATGATCCTTAGCCTATTTCTAACACAAGCTTAAGGCTTTAACATCCTAAATGCAGAAGTATACTCTAACATTATTTACTTGCTACGCAGTGTGCATATATTTGTAACAAACATAGTATAAAATTAAAAACAGCTGAATTACCTCAGTAATAAAATATTTATGTCTAATACATTTTTGCATTTCTTGTTACAAGTGTCTGTACTGACTTGCTCAGAAATTATTTTAATTGCTTTAGTTATTTCTTTTTAAGGTCATTATGGTAGGTGCTATAAAAAACATGCAATTTAGAATTACTTACAGTATATGAATACATTTTTCGCTAATATTTACCTAATTAGGAAAAACAGCAAATGGGCAGGTTTATCGCTCTTCCAAATTTCATGGGCAATCAGCAGTACCTGCAGACTTTCCGGAAAAAAACAAAACAAATATTTTACAGTCGAAAACAAGGTATTGATGTATTATTAGGTTACATTTAAAAAGCATGGCTAACAGTTTTACAGGTTTCTATTTCTTCTTGTCTTTTGCCATTTGGTTTTTGCATTTACAATTACAAGGAAAAAACAAAATATTTTCATCAGGATAGGCTATGTGTTGAAGTATGCAAATGATGTTTGTGTGCTATTAGTTTCACTTAAAGAAGAACAACATTAGCAGTATATAAACACATTAGAACTTAAATTGCTGTGTTAAACTTGGGATGCAGTTTACTGAGATTTTATTTTGGTTTTGGATGGTAATATTTTTAATCACTTAGTCATACAGTTTCTAGTATTTTATGAAGTTGCCAGGATCTGTATTAGTCTTATTTTATTTTAACAAAGGTTTAAACTGTTAAGCTTTTGAATGCACAGTTGCACACCCTTACACATCTTATTTTTGTCTTCTGTATTTGAATAAACACATCTGTCCTTTATCCTGAAAATATGAATGACAGTTGTATTTTTGTACATTATCTCTTCTGGACTGTAGTAACAGAGGAAAACTAATATTAATATTGTTTGAAAGTTTTTGAAAACTCTTAGGTAGTATTTCAGTATCATTTCATAGCACTGAACTGCAGTTAACTTAGTGCAATTGTTATATACTCTTTGCTTGTTTACACTCTGTGACAGTTTCTCACTGATGTTATCTGACACATTTGCAATTTTACGTAATTTCAGGGTAGCTGTTTCATAGCATATTTATCACTGGTATTATTTGACACACTTAACAAGTTTAAGTACTCTCTCTGTAGTTATATTACAATATTTAGTAAATAATCACAGATTATTTTACTTTGTGTTTATACAAAACAACAAAATAGAAAAGAAACATTTGTAACTGGTGTTCTTTTCTTTTCCTTGGGGAATGGTTGATGTCAGGCGAAAGCTGAGCATGTCCTTTGTTTGACATCAATATAAGCATCACCAGTGAAGTCTGTAAATAGTAGGGCAGAGTTTAATGTAATATTGTTGTTGACAAATGAGGCATCTAGTTATTAAAATTAACTCAACAGAGTAACAGCCCCAAAGTATCTGCATATATACAGTACTGCTAAGCTGTTCGATGCCACTCCAACATACAAGGCCTACTGCAATAGTACCTGTACTTCTGTAGTGATTCAGCATGTACATATGCAATAAAAAGTGGTTACCATAAGAAAAATATAAAGAGATTTAAATATGCTTGTGATGCACTTTTGTCACACCAGTATAGTAAACATGCTACAGAGGAGGTTGTTCTTTTACAATTAATGACAATCTATTAAATTTATCTGTAATGGCATTTACAATAATGTAGCATAAACTGGACCTGTACCTCATAACTAGATTCTGTGTCTTAAAGACAGATAATGTGGACGTATTTTATACTCTGTTTAACAGGATAAAATAATGCACAAATTTGCAAAAACATATTTTGGAAAGCTTTGTGAATAGTCAATATTGATCACAGCAGTAATAAACAAGCAGATTTAGTTCTTGGAACAAATCTCCTGCATGAATGAAATCTTATTTATGATCTAAGTCAACTGTGTTACTCCTGGCATAAAGGGAGGATGCTGTCCTCCAATTATAGCTGCAGAGTGATTCTTCTCCAGGAGAAGGATTACATTATTTGCTTGTCTCAACCCTTTGCATTGAAAGGAGCAGTATTCCCTTAGAAAACCATATTTGGTTACATTCTGATGGGTCTCTGTCTTCACCTTCACAAGTCCTTATAGTATCCTGTTGCAGCTATTGCTGATTTCAGCCAATGTACACATTAATGCTACTGTGTATTACTTTCAGTTTTACTTTATCAAAAATGCTGAAATGTTCTAAGTAAATCATTTTATAGCTGCAATAAACACCCTTGCAAAATTATTGGCTTTAAACAGCTATATTCTATTTAAGCCTATATTGATGAATGTTTTCTTTTTATTAAAAGTACTCTTCACAATGCAGGGAAGCAATATTTGACAGTTTTATATTAACAGGCCTGATCACCAGTCTTGCTTTATACTGAAAAGTTTTTGAACATAACTTCACTAAAACTCCATGCTTCACGATCAGGGAGAGTGTTAAGGATTTTCAAGCAAAAATCAACCAAAAGGTGCACATTTTTAATTGATAGTACTTGATAATGTATCCCTGAGCAAGTCTAACTAAGAAAATATAATATATTTATGTGGCAGTTACATTTTAGGACCAGCAATTTTCAGTTGGCAGCTGTTAAAAGGAGGTGTACTTAGGTTTACAGGTATATATTAGGCTAACAACCACTGGGCTATTTATAAACCTAGTCATGCAACCCAAATGAATCTCATGGGATATTTTGCCTTAGAGGTTTTTTTAAGGGATATATGTTAGTTAGGGCATGATATAACTGCTACTTCTGTCCATCAGAGACAAAAAGTGTCAGACCAGGGGTGAATTTCTGATTTCATAGGTTCATTGTAAGTACCATGATAATTGCCCTTGTGGGCCATTTTAAGCCTAGCCAGTTTCTCTTTTTGTGTTCGAATTAACCTATCACATTTGGTTAGAGATTGGCTTTATCCATCCCATTGTTGATAATTATACATTATTCCTAATGAGAATAACTGGGATCAAAAGATAGATAATTTGAAGAGCCCATGCATTGGATTAAGCATTTAGGAGCTACATCTGCCCATTAGTGGTACAGGGGGCAGCCCTGGGGTAAATTTTCTGTTTCTCGTCTATAGAGCCAAGCTATGCTTGAATATGGACAAGGATGAAGTTTGTTTTTGTAAATGGGGAGTCTGTTCCAGAGCAGTGGTATCCTCTGTCTGATATACCTGTCTCTCCAAACTGTTCTGTTAATGTTGCAGAAGAGCCTTACATCCCTAGACTGAGCGTTTCTGATACCATTTGACTTGCTGATGTGCAGTTAATCCATCAGTACTGAGTCGGAGAATGCCTTGTATGCCAGATAGAGGTCAATTCTTAGCAGCCTGTAGGATACTGAGTATAGTTACAGAGCTTTTAGTCGGTCCATATAGGATATATTGTTCAGACCTTGTATCCTTTTAGTAAGGTTTTTCTGTGGGCATTACAGTTGCTGCATGTGTCTGGACAGATACATGAAAAAGGGGGCATTACACTCAATGATTGGCCAAATGAGGGCTGAGTAAAGTGAGACAATGACATTCCTAGATCCAGATACAATCTGTTTGTTTATAAGCTGTGCCGTATAGAAGGACTTTTTTACAACAATGGATACATGATGGTCAAAGGTTAGGTCACTGTCCTCATTAGTATCCAAGTCCTGAATGACTGGGTTAACTATTAGGGGAGTATTGTTAATATGGTAGCTTCCTGAGATAGATGACTTCCCAAAGGATACATTAATGCATTTTTTGGCATTTAGTTTCAGTCCATGATTTTGGCACCAGCTATTTGTTTGGGACAAACCTTCCTGCAGGATGGCTTAAGCCATTTGGAGATTCAGTGACTGCTTCTAGCTTGCTGTCATCTGCAAACGTAGTCAGCTAGAGCTGGCTTTTACTCCAGAAAAGTAGATGCCAAACATGAGTGTTGCAGCACAGAACCTTGGGGGACTCCACTGGTGACTGATCTCTTTCTGTAGGTAACTTACCCTATTTTGATTTCCTGCAACCTATCTGTCAGCCAGTAGGCAATACAGAAGGTGATGTAGGGATTTATTCCCAGTTTATTTAGCTTTTCCACTATGCCTGAGTGTGGAATTATATTGAAAGCTTTGGCTAGGTTGAGGTATGCTGTGTGTACTGTTTTACCTTAATCCATTACTTTGGTGACCTTTTCAAAAAAATCCACCAGGTTGAGTAAGCATGATCTGCCCTTGACATATCCAAACTGAGATGGGTCCAGTGTTTAGAGGCTCCCTATGTCCTGATTAGTTCCATGGCAAGCCTGTCCATGGCTTTGTAAATGAACCTTGTCAGACTTATGGGTCTGCAATTGCCTGAGTCTGTGGAAGATCCCCCACTTATGCAGGGTAATGACTGTAGCTGTTCTCCATTTGTTTCATACAAAACTTGTAGTGAGGCCGTGCTTGAACAGTGTTGTTAGGGGAGTGGTTAAATCTTGCTTCATGCTATTTAAGAAGCATTCAGCGATACTGTCAGGACCTATTAATGCAGTATTTTTAGCTTTTTAAAACACATTTATTGAATTACCACTTGTGACATAGGCAAATTTACATTTATATAAATGTTATCAAACTGTATTAACAAGTTCACGTTTACAAACATTATACTTCACATATATTGATATACATCATATAACCTAAGCAACATTACTAAATTATTCACTTCCTGCCCCCTTTTTCTTTTAAATAAGAAACATCTTTATTAAACCATCATGACATAGGCTGTCATGCATTTATATAAATGAAAACAAACCACAAAGATACTATCCTAGTTGCAAGCATTTAACATCACAAACCATACTGACACACACCCAGTTACAAACATTATACATCACTTATAATCTACCCAGTCATTTTCAGTTCAACATAGATCATAGATCATTTAAGTCCTGCTTTCTTTTAAACCTCATTCCTCCCCAGTATGTATTGTTCCCACAATTCCCATTTTTCCTATGTAGTTTATTCCTACCCTTCTCTAAAGATCTTAATTTCAGTTGTTTTATCTCTGTTACTATATTCACTACTTCTAGTATAGTTGGTTTAGATTTGATTTATTTTTTCTAGTAACTGCTTTTTTGCCAGCCACCATAATTAGACACAACAAGGCCATACCATACCCAAGCAATTCCGAATCTGTGTCATAGCTCAGAAAAATCACCTCTCTCATCACATCAGTCTCCGACAGTGCATAGTGCAGGGAATGCTTAAAGTCCACCAACTCACCACACACCCTGAAAATATGTTCCCAATTGCCTCTTTCTTTCCTGTCACGCCTCCAACATTTGTTGTCTACCTGAGAAAAAATTCTCTGGAGCCTACTTGGGGTATAAAAATATCAATGAAAACATTTCCAAGCAAAAACCGTAAATCTTCTAGATTTTTGTTGCATATTTGGGAGACATACATATATCTTCCCATTGTTTCTTTGTGAATTGCTTATCCTTTCTCTCTTCCCAAACCTTTCTACCCTCCTCTGATTGATTCTTACAGTTAGCATGCAGTATTTTATATGCTCTACTTTCCTTTTTAATGGCAGCTGCTTTTCTAGGCTCTACTAAAAACTCTACCAGTGCTGGTCTTTCATTTAGGATCCCCCTATTTCTTTTTCTTTGCCTATACTCTTATATCAATCCTTGATAGGGAAGGCAATCTCTAACCTGCAGTCCAAATAAGTTCTTGGCATCTTCTCATTCTGTCATCTTTCCCTCTCTAGTTATTTGCTCCCAGTACCTTGTTTCCTTTGGCACTTTTCTCCAATAAATTCCACCCCCTCTTTCCTATAGTCTATATCCATTATTGCAGTCAACCTATTGGCAGAGTTTCCTTATCCCACTTGGCTCTTGCTGTCTTTCCCTCCCAGATGAAGTCCTTCAGCTCTTTATTATTTGCTATCCACAACTTCTCCTCTGGTTGATAAAAATATGCCTGACCTGTGTTAGACTAATGGGACTAAAAGCATTTTAACTGCTTGTATCTTACTATCCATATCCATACAATAAAGCCTCCATTTTCTCAGTTTTGTATTACCTTTAATTTAATCTCTTTCCACATATCCTTAGCTGCCACCCCAGAATCATTTTTAATCCATAATCTTAAATACTTCATTCTATCATGTCCCAATAAATATGGATATTGTTGAACCAATTCATATATAGGTATATAATTTACTGCTATTGCCTTTGTTTAAGCTTCATTAATTTTGTATCCTGAAAAGATTTGAAACTGTCTCAAAATGTTCCACAACACTGTAATGTCCATTTCTGGTTTTGTCAAGTATAAAATAATGTCATCTGCAAATAGAGACAGCTTTTCTTGACTACCATACTAGTTATATCATTGAATTTCTGAGTCCCATATTTTCTTTGCCAATTGTCCTAAATATAATGCAAGTAACAAAGGGGAAAGAGGACACCCCTGCCTGGCTACTCTGCTCACATAGAAATTATCAAAGAAGACACCACCTACTTTAATTTCCATCTCTGATACCTCCTATATCCCCCTAATTAACCTTATAATTTTTTAGGAAATGTTGATGCTTCCATTGCCCTTCTCATAAAGTCCCAGTTTACTCTGTCAAATGTTTTCTCTGCATCAAGATCCACCAACAATTATGGCAATTTCTTACATTCTGCTTGCCTCTAGATCATCAATGTTCTGTTTATGTTGTAAAATGTTTGCTTCCTCTCCACAAACCCACACTGATCCATGTCTATCAATTTTGGCTTCCTTTTTTGCCATTATAGACATGAACACTTTATGATCATGGTGTATGAAGCTGGATCTGATGGAGCTTTACCCTCTTTAGGTATTACAACTACCACCACTTTCTTCCAGGATGCGGGAACTTCTCCTCCTCTTAAAATACCGTTAAACAAAACCTCCCAGATATTTATCAGTTTTTTCCCTCCTAGCTTCCAAACTTCCAGAGGAATAACATCTATTCCTGGGGACATTCCTGTAGATTGGTTATACCTCACCATTGTTATCTCATCTCCTTCTATCCTAACCATTAGTAATTGAGCCTCATCTACCTCTAACCTTGACATATTTAATTCTTCCATAAGCATTTCCATTTGTATCTTTTCTTGATTTCCATATGTCTCTGCTTTATACAGACTTGCACAGAATTCCCAACATATTTCTAATACCTCTACAGGATCTCTTGTTCAGTATTTTCTTTTTTGATAGCACTTTTAGGACTTGGTCTTCAATTATAGCTGGAGGTGAGCCAGTTTCAGATGTATCTTTAGGGACAGACAGAGTATATGGATTTCCCATCCACTGGTTTAGGTTATGCTTGAATAGGTTTAGGGAAGGACTCAGCTTCACAAGGATGGGAAACCTACTCCAGAGAAGTCTCTCATAATACATACTGTAATTTAATATTATTGAAAACAGCACCTGTTCTAGCAAAATTTTCCAAGAGCTTCAAACAGGTGCCCAGAGGGAGGCTGAAAGATGCTGCTGCAGCCTGGCTTAGACATGCATGAAGGTGATACTATGCATTATGTTGCATCTTATCTTCCTCTGTCAGCACTGTTATGTTTTGATTGCATAGTTGTATCTGGGCATGAAATGTGTATTTTGGTTTACTAATTTACATTCAAAATGGCTGCTGAGCTATATAAAAAGAAAAAAAAAATTACATATTTGTTGTCTTGATAAGTTGGCTGATCAAACTGACCTTTTTCAGCCATGGCCTGGGCTCATTAAGCATATAACATACAGAAATAGAAGGTGTCATAAGTAAATATACAAGTGAATGCACAGACATCATAAACTGACCAACGTAAATGACCAGAAGTAAATACTAAGCATATAAGTCACATCAAAGAACAAAATAATTGAGTTACAGAAATGTTACAGTATTTATCACATTATATACAATATAGTGAGGGTAGAACAGAATAGAATATAATAGCAGTCAGAGTCATTTGAATTATTAACCATTACCTTAGAGCAATTACATTTGCTTTCATTGCTGAGGTACTTTCGTAGTGTTTTTTTTTAATTCTTTTATGGCAGAGAGTATTCTGGTTTCTTTAGGACAGTGACTCCAGGTAGAGAGTCCTAAGCATGACAAGGCTTTTTTTACTTACAGTATTTTGGAAATGTGGCAGATGAGAAGGATTCCATCATCAATACTATCACTTACTGGTGGTAGTTTACAGCTTGTAACCCAGAGAAAGGATTAGGTTTAGGACAGACTACAAATGTGCTACCCAAATTGGTCATACTTGCAACTCTATGAAGGATCATTTTGTAGCCAAATATTGCTTCTCTATTAAGTATATATTTTCTCCACAATGTAAATATGTCTTCCTTTAGTACATACTTATATAGCAGATATTCCCATTTTGCCAGAATACTGCTGCCATCTCAGTACTAGGTACATCTATTTGAAGAAAATAAGGTTGGGAGCCATTTAGTGTCTTTAAACATACTGAAGTGCACTTCAAAGGTTCATAGGTATATCTACTAGGCTAATGGCCCTGGAGCCTTTACAAGCCTAGCCCATAGAAGTGCGCTGGCATTGTGTTGCCCGACATTAGTTCCCAGTGCCTCTATCAAGTAGAGCCACTGGAGTGATCCCCGGGGTGAACTTTCTATTTTCCATCCACTCATCAAGATTTCTCTTAAAGAGGGCCAGTGAGGTACTCTGCTTGACATGTATGGGAAGTCTATTCCAGAGCATGGGCAGTCTCTGGGTTATGAACCTGTCCCTCCAGCATGTTCTGTTGATTGTGGTAATGAGTTTGAGGTCTCTGGAGCATGTGGTGTGGTGTGGAGGGATTGGAATTTCTTTAGATGTAGCATTTCTAATAGAGCTGGGTCAGACATGGCTTTGTAAGTCAAGCAGAGATAGCCTCTTAGTAGATGATATGAGACAGAGAATAGTTGGAGTTTTTTGAGTCTGTCCATGTAGGACATGTGTTTAAGGCCAAGGATCCTCTTCATGAGGTACTTTTGTGGCCTTTCCAACTGTTGCATGTGTCTAGTGAGGTACATGCCAAATGGGCATTATACTCGATGATTGGCCTAATAAGGGAGGAGTAGAGAGAGATGATGACCTCTTTCTTCCTGGATGCAAAACCCTTGGTAATTAGTGGGAACTGAGTTTTTCCCAAAGGGGATGGCAATGCATTTTTTTGGCATTAAGCTTAAGGCCATAGTTTCGACACCAGTCATTGGTCTCAGTGAGGCCTTTCTGTAGGATGTCTACATCATTTGGGGATTAATAATGGCTCCTAGCTTGCAGTCATCTGCAAACTTGGTCAGCCAGAGTCCCTCTGTGTTGGCCTGGACTTCTGAGAAGTAGATGCCAAACAGGAGAGGACCCAGGACCAATCCCTGTGGGACTCTATTCAAGACTGGTCGGCAGTCTGACTTGGAGTCTGCTACTTTCACACTGTGGGTTCTATCTGTGAGCCAATTTGCAACCCACCTAGTTATATAGGGGTTGATGCCTAGTTTGATGAGTTTATCAATAATTCTTGAGTGGGGAATGGTATCAGAGGCCTTGGCCAGATCGAGGTAGGCTGTATGAACTGCCTTGCCCTCATCCATAGCTCTGGTGACTGACTCAAAGAAGTCAACCAGGTTGAGCAGGCATGATCTACATTTCACAAAACCAAATTGAGTGGGATCTAGAGTTTGGAGATTCCCTATATCCTTGTTAATTAGGTCCATGATGATGCGCTCCATAGCCTTACATATCGGACTCATCAGGCTAATGGGACAATAATTCCCAGGGTCTGTAAACGCTTCCCATTTATGGAGAGGGATGACTGTAACAGTGAGCCATTTGGTAGGGACAAAGCCTGAGGTAAGGCTTTGATTGAACAAGGCACACAGATGTGGTGGCAGTTTACTTTGTAGTTCATGTAGAACACATCCAGAGATATTGTTGGGTCCCATGGAAGCTGTATTCTTGGCCTTGGACAATGCAGCTTTAGCCTGTACTGTAGTAATGCTGGGTGCCTGGCATTCCTCCGTATTGTGATTGGTCCTTTGGGGGGGGTAAAGCTGGCACTGAATCTGTCGGCCAGTATGTTGGCAATACCTGTTGGCTCAGTATAGGAGGTACCATTGTGCAGTACCTCAGAGACCTGGGTATTGCCATGGAGGTTGTTGCTATAACTATAGAAGGCCTTGTCTTTTGATAGCACCATTATCATTATCAGTTCATTCAAGTATCTTATGCATTTTTATAACCAAGTCTGTCAAGGGGTTTAGCACAGCTGCAAAATTCAAAATACCATTCTATACTAGCCTAATGACTCTGAGAATGGTATTAAGGAGTTCTCATTTTTACAGGACTGTCTCTCTTTTGGATTGCCAATAAGTTTTGTCACCTCTCTTTCAGCTTCAGAAAGCCAAATCCCTCTACTTATAAGCGCATCTCATACACCTTGCTGGTTTCATGATGTCAGTGTGTCTCGATGGATAGAAATTCAACTCCTTATCCTTCACAATTTAGCTTAGCTTGACAACCATGAAAAAAAAACACTTTATGGATTTATAATGTTTTTTAACACCATTATTGAATTAACATGTTGGACATAGGCAAGCATACATTTGTGTAAAAGAAAACAAACCCAATTAACATGTTCCCAGTTACAAACATTATACATCACATATATTCATTTGTCTAACTATCATCAATCCAGCATTTCTTAAACTACTCAATTCCTGCCTTCCCTTAATCCACACTTTTTCTCTAAAACATTATTCTGCATGTATTCTTCCCAGAATTTCCATTTTTTCTCTGTAATTTACTCCTATGTTTTCTAAAGATCCCACTTCCAGTTATTTGATCTCTTTCACTATATTCAGTTATTCAAATGCAGTTGGTTTAAACTTTGATTTCCATTTTCTAGTAATTACTTATTTTGGCAGCCACCAGAATTAAACTCGAGAAAGTCTGTGTGTACATAATTCACATCCTGTATCCCAGCCAAAAAAATAAATAAATAATTTCCTTGGTTACACCTATTTGCTGACCCAATATTTCTGATGAAGTGCTCTGTAGTTTGCCAATTCATTACATTCCCAAAACATATGCATCCAGTTGTTTCTTTTTTTCTCCATCTCACCTCCAACATTTGGAATCTACCAGAGCAGAAATTTATTAGAGTCTGTGATATAAAAATACCTATGCAAACACTTCCAAGCAAAAATCCTAAATCTTCTAGATTTTTTTGCATATTTGGGAGCCATAGATATGTCCTCCCATTCTTTCCTTGTGAATTGTTTATCCACTGTCTCTTCCCAAGCTTTTCTAACCTCTTCTGATTGATTCCTGTAGTTATCATGCAATATTTTATATGTCCTTCTTATTACCCCTTTAACTGCAGGTTCTGTTCTAGATTCACCTAACAACTGTACTAGAGCATTCTTTCACGTAGGATTCCGATATGCCTTTTTCTTTAGGCAAGATAATCTCTAGGCTGCAGTACAAATATCTTCCTGGCCTCTTCCCATCCTATTACATTTCCCTTTCTACTTACTCGCTCCTAATGCCCTCCTTCCTTTTTTTGTTTTCCGCAGTAAATTCCAACCCCCACTTGCCTATTCACTTTACCCCTAATTGCAGTTGTCCCTATCGTCAGAATCTCCTTTCTCCATTCTTGTATTGGCTTACTTCTTAGAATACTTTTTGCTGCTTTATGAATGTAATATTCTGTATGGCTGCTGTTATTTTCCTTAAGGATCTGCATCCAAAATCCCACTCTCCTTATTTTTTGAATCCCCTTGCTTCATCCTCTTTTCTTTCCACTTTGAATTATTACTTCCTGCTTGTATTATATATGCGCTATAAGTGTCTAGCTCTAAAATATCCCTTCATACCAGGTAATCCTAAACCACCTTGTTCTACTGGAACAATAAGCTTATCCTGCTTGAGCCTTGCTCCCCTCCCCTCCCAGATAAATTCCTTCAACTCGTTATTAATTGTTGTCCACAGCTTATCCTCTGGTTGATAAAAATATGCCTGACATATATAAAACTGCTTTTTGATGATAACTCCAAAGCACAAAATCATTTAGCACAATGACTTGGGTAACAGAAAGTAGAAAGGTTGTTGCCAAACTTAGGGAGCCTATAATGAGAAAAATAACAGAGATCTTGTAGAGGTATTACAGATATTTTGGAAATTTTATGAACATTTGTATAAAGCAGGGAATTGTAAAAATCAAGAAAGAGCACAGATGGAAGTTATTTTTATTTATTTTGCATTTGTTTATTGGGAAAGACCAACTGGACACAGGTCCTTTTTTAGTGGAGGCCCAGAGAGAAAAGCTCCAGGTGCAGCAAATTAGAGTTAACAAGCATGTAAATACTTTCAGATGTATCAATTACAGACATGACAGAAGTTGACATACACACAGGCATTTAGGCATTACCACATAGCTAGCAAGTAATAGATGCATAATGCATTTGATAGCAAGTAACAGATACATAATAATGAAAAATACAATTCTTTAGCTATAAGGATTCATATAATAGTTCATATTGAGCAGAATACATTTAAATGATGCCATGACTATTTTCAAGGACAGTAATTTGCAAAGAGGCTAAGGGAGACCTATCCTGGAGAGTTGCAAGAACATAGCCAGGTGTCTGTTAAGTGTGACTTAAGGAGCTTTTTAAATTGTGAAATGGAGCTGTTTGAAGTTACTTGGGATGGCACCTTGTTCCATATTTTAAGAAGATAGATAGAAAAGAGAGAATTCCCAGCTGTGTGGTTGGCTTTGGTGGTATCTAGAAGGTGTTGGCTGCTGGAACAGAGATGGAGAAATGGTATATGGATGTATAATATTTTGGAGAGCAGGGGATTTATCAGGTTGGTGGAGAATTTTGTGTGCGAAGATTAGTTGATTAAAGTGCAGAAGCTATTTATGGAAGACTTGAGTATGCTATGGTTAGAAGTAGATGAGGCTCAACAATTAACAGTTAAGACAGGAGGAGGAAAGATTTAAATGGTGATGTATAATCAATCTGCAGGAAAGTAGATTCACAGATTGTTAGAAGGCTAATGACCCAGGGGGCCTTTCTAAGCCTAGCCAAGTGTTCCCAAAAGAATAATGATGTCCTGTATCCAAAGAGGGCATTGAGGGCCAGACATTTATAAGCTACCTGTGTCCATAAGGGAAATGGATGCCAGGATTTGTGTAAATTTCCCATTCCCCATTTACTGGTCTAAGTTGTGCTTAAATTGGGTAATAGACAAACTCAGATTCATGTGAATGGGAAGCCTGTTCTACAGGAGAAGCAGTGTCTGGGACACATATCTGTCTTGCCAGCATGTTCTGTTTATATTACAGACAAAATTCGGGTCCTTAGACCTTGTATTTCTGGTACTGTTTGACTTACGAATATCCAAGGAATTCATAAGTGTGAGGTTTGTGGATGCTTTGTAAGCCAGGCACAGATCACCCCCTCAGCAATCTACAGCAGACCAAGTAGAGGGAAATTGCTTTAAGTCGCTCTATGTAAGGCATGTTTGTTAAGCCTTGTATTCTTCTTGTAAGGAACCTCTGAGGTCACTCCAGTTGCTGCATATGCCTGGACAGATACAGATCAAAGGGAGCACTGTACTGTTTGAGTGGTCTGATAAGGATAGAGTATAGAGATAACATGCCCTTACTTATAAACTGAGAAACATAAAAGGATTTCCTCAATACTGTGGCCACATGGTGGTCCAAGGTAAGGACACTGTCTTCATGCATACCCAGATCCCTAACCATTGGGTTGACTCTTAGGGGTGTATTATCAACATGGTAATTAGCTGGAATGGTTGAGTTCTCAAAGGGTGCAATAATGTATTTTTTAGCATTAATTTAAAGTCAGTGGCTTTGGCACCATTTGTTAGTCAGACACAGGCCTTCTGAAAGAATGCTAGTATCTGCAGGGGAGTTTGTGATAATCCCCAGCTTGCAATCACCTGCAAACGTAGTCAGCCATAAATCTTCGGTGTTTTCTTCCACTTCATAGAAATAGATGCTCTTGGTGGAAGTGACCTCACCTCTTTTGACCTCCTGAGTCCTATCAGTGAGCTAGTTAGCTATCTAGTGGGTAATAAGAGGGTTTATACCTAATTTAGTGAGCTTGTCTATAATACTTGAGTGGGGTATTGTATCAAAGGCCTTGACCAGATCGAGGTAAGCTGTGTGCACAGTCTTGCCCTCATCCATTGCTTTGGTGACCCTCTCCAAAAAGTCCACCAGATTTAATAGGCATGACCTTCCTTTAACAAAACCGAACTGTAATGGTTCCAGTGTTTGCAGGTTACCTATGTCCTCATTTATCATGTCCATAATGATCCTTTCCATGGCCTTACATATGAGGCTGGTCAAACTTATGGGCCTGTAGTTACTCAGGTCAATGGTTGGACCTCTTTTCTGCAGGGGAATGACTGTCACCCTCTTCCATTCCTTGGGCACAAAACATGACTGTAGACTTCAGCTGAAAAGTGATTCAAGTGAACCAAAGAGGACATATTTCATGCTATTTATCCCAGCCCATTGATGCACTGTTTTTGGCCTTGGAAAGTACATTGAAGACCTGTTTCCTAGTAATGGTTGGGGGGATTGTGGTACATGGTATTTGCTTTGGACTGTTGGGGGGAGGAGTTGGGAGAGTGATATGAGCTGAATCTGCCAAAAAGTTGGCAATGGCCTCCAGTTCAGTGTACGTGATGCCATTTACAACACATTCTGTGCATTGTTGGATGTTTACCTTGAGGTTACAGACATAGCTGTAAAAAGATTTGTGGTTGTCCTTTGCCTGAGATGCTATTTTTTGGTTTGTCGTTTGAGTTTGTCTTATTCTTAATACAGGTGAGCACAGCTTGCTCTATACAGCTATCAATATGGCTGTACAGGGATTTGGTAAATAGCTTGGCATATGATATGGTGTTTACTGGGCTTGGGGTGCTTGGAATTTAGCCAAGGTGCCACTTAGTAGAGAGAGGTTAGCTTTGGAATAGTTCCTAAAGGTTTTTGGTTTCACTGGGTCCCAGATTTAATTTTTATTTTAAGCAATACTGCCTTCTGGTCAGATCTGATGAGTCAGGACATTACATTGGGTGAGGAATATCACTACCCATGTTTGTGAGTGCAAGGTTAAGGATGTTTATACCTCTGGTAGGATAATGGACCAAGTGTTCCAGGATGCTGGTATTAACAAAGTTTAGGAATCACTGGGCTTGTGCATTCGAAGTGGTGTAGGATTCACAATGTATAGAGGGGTAGCTGTGATCCCCCATGAAGATCATATTAAGTTGACCAATGTGGGACTCTAGTACATTGAGATAGATAGAATGTTTATCCTGGGACATGGTGGGGGACCTATAAGTTGCAAGGATATGGTATGAGACCCAGTTTATGATGAGTTGCACATGTATGGGTTTCAGTGATTCATACATTTTATCTGGAAGTGAGGTTGTTTTTAATATAGACTGAGATTCCTCCACCTTTAGATCCCTTCTTTGCAGTAGCTGGTCTAAAGGTGTGAAAGGCATTATAACCCTGCACTGCCAGGGAACTCTCCATGACTTTAAGCCAATGTCTCCATTACTGCACAGATGTCTACACTCTCCAGGAAGAGAAAGACTTGCAGGGATTGGCCCTTCTTGCTAAGACTTCTAGCACTGAGCAGTACCACATTCAGATATTCCTTTGTTAGTTCAGTTAAGTCTGGAGGGTCATTAGTTTGGCATTGCCTAAAAAAAGCACTACGAGGATGAAAAAGGTCTTTGCCAATATTTAAAACCCTACAGACCATCCCTGCAAGGCAGCATGGTCTGTTAACTATGTTCTCCTAGGCCATCAAATATTGCACCCCCTTGGACTGACACCAAAAGCTAAGCCAATTTTTAAAATCAGTCATGTTCTGTTGGTAATGTGGCATCATCCTTGGAGACGGTAGTATGCTGCTCAGTGCTAGGCTCATACCTGCCTGAGACACATAATCAGTGAGCTCAATCATGTCTTGCTTCATATAGTCAATGGAGGTACATCACAAGTCATTAAAATCCACATGAACTATGACAGAGTCATACTAGTACCTGTGATTCAGTGACCTGAGTGCCTGTGTGTCTTGACAAACCCTAGCCCTGGAAAGGCCGCTAATCATGACTCTCTCCTTACTCAGTCTGGTGAGGGAGACATTGATATGCCTCACTATAGAATCATCAATGACCAGGAAATTTGGTTGTGCGCTGGTTTGCCTAAAGGCTTAGCAGTAGAGGCACTGGATGCAGTGTTACTATGTGTAGTTGTGGGTGATGTTATAATGGAGTGTTTATGTGATTGCTGAGGTCTTAGTGTTTTAGAAAGGTTACTTGTAAGTGTCTCAGCATAAGTAGATGTATGTGTAGGGTCTTTACCCTGTGCAGTAGGCATGGTGCAAGTGTCATTGACAAACTCTATAGAATTAGTTTGATTGTATGAGTGAGTTTTGCCTTAAGCATTGAAGTACATTTACATCTCTTGCATACTTTAGCTGTTTTATTAAGAATTAGTGGGTTGCCAGTGTACATGAGGCAATTGCTACAATGCCTCTGAATATCCATCTCAACCAGACTGGCCACAGAGAGAGATTCAGGAAGTGGATATCCATGGCTGCTGATCTACTAGGAAGGGGTGAGGGAAATTTAAATATTGACTATGTCAATAACACAAGCAACTTGATGAGCAATGATTAGCTATGCACAAACTAGATGCTCTAGAAGTTCAAAAAATCTCTTTAGATAGTAAGAGTATTTTCAGGGAAACTTACACTGTGAGAGTTTGTCATCTACACAGATTACAAGGGGGAATTACGCTGCAAGATATCAGCAGCTATACAGACCACTGCTAGGAGCTTCTGCACCGAGAATAGCAGTTCTAACTAAAGACTGTAAAAAAGGTGAAAATGTTCTGATATCTATCGATTCTGGCATCAGCTTTGCCATTTTTAGCTATTATTGACATAAACACTTTATAATTATGGTTTAAAATTGAAATAGGCATGTATGAAGCTATGTCTTCTGGATTTTTGCCAACTTTAGGTATTACAGCCACCACAGCTTTCTTCCAGGATGTTGGTGCCTCCCCTCCTTTTAAAATACTGTTAAAACCTACCAGATCTTCATCACTTTCTTCCCTCCTAGCTTCCAAATTACCACAGGAATAGCATCTATTCTTGGAGACTCTCCTGCACATTGATTATACATCACCATTTTTATCTCTTCTTCTCCTATCTTAACTATTAATTGTTGAGCTTCATCCACCTCTAACCTTGGCATACTAAAGTCTTCCATATATATTTCCATTTGTATTCTTTCTTGATTTCTGCATTTCTCTGCTTTATATAAATTTTCATCAAATTTCTGAAATATCTCTAATGTCTCTACAGGGTCTCTGGTTATTTTTTCTTGTTATATGCTGTCTAAGTCTGGCAACAACCCTTTGTACTTTCTGTTACCTAAGTAGTTGTGCTAAACGTTTTTGTGTGTTTGAGTCATTATCAAAAAACAGCTGCTGAACAGCAGTCTTTCTAAACTCGTGCATGTTATCCAAATAATCACTTTAGCACTCTGCAGCTGCACCACTTCTTGATCTGTGAGATTCCCCTTATTCTGCAATACCTTAGCCATTGTCAGCCCCTATAAATAATTCCTGTTACTTCGTTAACCAACCAGTTACTTTTCTTTCATTTCTACCCTATTTTTAAACTCTACTTTAATTTTATCCCACTTACTAGATATACCTTCTGAAGAAATTTCTTCCATAATAACTCCAACATAATTTCCACTACCCATTCCTTAAATTCCCTTCTTTTTAAAAGGTAGGTGGGGAAGTGTCAGTGTCTCATTTTTACTTCATTACCCTGCATTTTTATCATAGTTATTGGTGCATGATCTGAAAATAGTTATTGGATATGTGTTGAAGCTTTCAATTAAATGCTCATGTTCCTGTGAAATATAGTTTTTGTCTAGTCTAGCTCAATTGTTGTACCTTGGAGAATAATATGTAAATCTTCTCTGAGTTCCTACCAGTGAATTCATGGCTTCCATACCAAATGTTTTCACACATTTCTTCAAAAATCTACCCTCATTTGTTGTATTTTCCTTCTAGATCCCCAGATACATAGTCACTGTTGCAAATCAAGTTTGACCCAATCTATAAATAATATTCTCTGCTGAAAGCTGATTATTTCTCCCAAAAATATTCTTAAGCACCATAATAGCACTTTTAGGTGGAATATAAATATATGCCAGCATAATCCTCCTCCCTTGCCAGTCACTTCTTACTGCCACAAATCTACCATTATAATATTTTTCTCTTCTAGCACTATTGAAGTTTCTCTAGTAATAAATCAAGTATAAGTATTCCCCATTTCTGTTGTCCCTGATAGTCTGCTGAATATCCACCATGAAATCCTTTCTTTATCAAATTCCCATGCTTACTTCTTTCCAAATGTGTCTCCTGTAACATTACTATTTGCAGCCTGCATTTTTTAATATAATTCAATACTCAACTTTTTGTCTATACCTGGAGGCCATTCACATAGCCATTGCAATAAGAAGTTATTCCTACCTATTATATATGACAGTTTTTAAATATCACTTTCCACCTTGTGTGTTACATGCACTCACTAATGTTTGACAGGTTGATCTTTTATACAGTTGTTTCTTATTATCTCCATTTGATCCTATGCCACTCTTTATAACACTTTTTGTTTTAATGAAAACCCTCAAGCAAAAAAAATAAATAAATAAAAAATAAAAAACACCCCAGACCACCACATAACCTATTAGCTTAAAACAAACACACAAAATTATGTACATATTCAAATAATGAAGTTTAACCCTTCTGATAAGAACAATTGTCCCAAATCAACAGCTGCACACATAGACATTACCTAACCTAAAATTTAGGTTATCCACATTTCCATGCTAAGATGTATGTTACATCCTGTGCTCCTACTTACTCTAATTGCTATCTGTTCTTGTCTTATCTTCATTCCACTCCCAGATGTGAAAACCAGCTTGTATGCTTTTAGAAAACATTAATTTTTAGCCTTAAGAAAAAGTATACTGGCTATCTTTAAATAAAACTAAAGTATACACTGTTCTAGTAAATGCAATGAAGTATTTAGGTGCCAGGAGAGCTGCTATCTCTTAAGCACTTCCAATAATTTCATACTTTATTTTTCTACTACGTTCCTTGCCTTTGTACCTGTAACGTTTACAATTCCTTCAGCAAACAATGCCCAGAAGTCTCGAGATTTTTTGCCTGCACCTGTAGTCAGATTGTCTCCATGGAAACATAAGAACAGAATGTACAGCTTCCCTGAACTGTAGACTTCTAAACTCATACTGAACATTTAGTTGATAAAGGAAAACTTTTCATTGCACTCACAGTGTTCTTTTATTTTCCAAGCCCAGATGCTTACACATATAAGCTTATTATTAGATTAAGCCAATGACATTAATCCAAAAGTAAGAGAAAACATCTCAGTTCTATATATATTATAATCTATCCACTTTTACGCTCTCCCCAACAGCCAGATATATATAATTTTAACTTAAACATGCTTTTGTCCAGCCTTTCTTCTGTTTTCACATTGTAATGCCTACATTTATTAAACTAAAAAAGAAAAAAGAACCTGTATGCTTTAGCATCTTTATCACATGCAGCAGTCACTGAAAATGATTTACTGTATAACATGTAATTTACATCATGAAATGTTTTATATAAATATTGTTTTGTTTTACCTACAATTATTTTTTATCCCTTTTAGTGTCCTTCCAAACATTAGAGACATGAAGTGGGGTATATATGCCTTTTACTCCCCCTGCAAGTTTAACAGAGTCAACAAAAGTTAATGTTCTCAGCCACATTTTGTTGTAAAGCCATATTTCACAAATGCGATTGATACTTTATGGTCTAACACTTATTCGATAATTTATATGTGGCTTGTCTTCCTGTTCATTTCCATCTCCCAACCTGAGACTCTGGTTCAAGTGAAAGGTACTCTTGATTCTTCTAGTAAACTGCTATGCTTTTTTCTGTCTCTCAAGTATTTTCTTTTGGAACATTGGAAAAGGTTTCACTAGCAAAGTCTCTTCTTTGAGCCTTATTATCATAAGAATGAGAAGCAGAGTCCCTTTCTGTTTGATGACCCACTTTTTGTTTGACAAACTTTTGTATTTTTTCCTTAAGCCTGTTCTGCATCAAAAATGTCTTTGATCCTCCAGGAAAAAAATATTCTGAAGGTAGCCGGATATAACAGCTTGAATCTCACACCTACCTCTTGACATTCCTTGATTGTTGGGATAAATTTGTTTCTCTTCTGCCTTATGTACAGTGAATATTCATTTTCCACAAGCCCTCTACTGTCTCCAGTTTTAATACTTTGCCTTTCTACCACAGTCTTGCCAGGATCAAATCTTTCTGCTGCTATGATTGCAGCATTACTAATACAGGTCTTAGCTGCTTTCTCATGGCTAATTTTGGAGCATACACTTGATGTACCCTTTCAATTAACAAATCCTGCTTTGGAATACCAATCCAGTTACTTGTTTGTGCTTTCATAAAATTAATTCAGTCTGTTCCTTCCAGTCTCCCTGGTATATTAGAAAATCTCAGAGTTTCTCTGTGTGCTCTGTCCGCCAACACTATCATTTTTTGAAACAGTTCATTTTGAGCATTCTCATACTTTGAAGTTTTATCAGATCATCTAAATAGCTGTTCAAAGCATCTTCCTTTTCTCCAGCCTTTATTGTTTGAGTTGATATACTGCTTCAATGTTTCATCTATTTTAATCATCTCTGAGCACATTTGCCTTATATTTTTCTTTTAGATTACTGGAAGCCATCTCTTGTACCAAAAACTGGAGCTTGAACTGCTTTTTGTTGAACAGCTGCTTGATCCTTCCCAGTCAGTATTTTTTTTTTACCTTTTCTAGATTTACTTTCAGGCTTTATGCATTTCTTCTTTGTTGGCATCCAGACAGTGTACTTACTAGCCAGTAACTGAATTTTACTAAAACTGTCATAAAAAATTACTAATCCTTATATCTCAATTTCTTTTTCCTCATTGGGAGAGCTGAAATTATGTTGTTGATCAGTGTGTAGCCATCTTGGAAGTCCTTGGATTTATAATGTTAAGCATTCTTTACAAGGAAGCATATGGAAGACTCAAAAACTCTATGTGAGAACAGGACAAAGGCACATGCCAACCCAAAAAGATTCTGAAATAAAATAAACATATGGACACACCCAGGGCAACAGCTACTGCATTATTAGAGGTAACATGATGAGGTACTGCCAGCTACTGAAATAGCACAAAATTTCAGTGAGGAATTTGGCTGAACAGTTCTGAGAATTCAGCAATTGCTCTTGACTAATCCCATTACCATACACTTCCATGTTAGACACTTCACCCATAAGGAGACTCATAACATACTGAGTAAACTGCTTAGTTCAGGGTTTTTGAGCAATCATGAGTGGCATCCTAAGTTCATTTAAAGCTGTGCCTCCTACATTGTAAGGCCTCTCACACATGTATACAACTGTACATTCCTCCAGGTTCCATTCCATCTACCTTGAAGGCATCTGCAGTAATGTGTGCTCTAAAAGTTTGTAAAAACCTCCTTACTCTACTCTCACCAGCCAGTGTCCACCTACCTAACTTAAAGTACTGGATAGAGCCATCTCTATCCAACTGTTGGAGAATCTGACTAAATATCACATACTAAACATGACATGGCAATGGGTATTTAGAGCAAGTCAATCTGCTATGACTGTTTTTGATCACTTACAGATTTCTTACATTTAGATATGGATGATCATAAATTAATTTTCATTGATTTTACAAAGGATTTTGCTTTGGTCAAATATGCCCTTACCAGACTAATATTCTTGCTTCTGTCATATCTGAGAAGAGCTGCCATTCTTTCATAACCTACATTAGTAATACACCTGTGAGTGTCAAGGTAGGCCTTTAGTATTCTAATATATAAGAAATAACCTTCAGAGTATCTAATGGTCCTTTTCTGCCCTCTTCTTCTCTTATCTCTTTTTTTTTCTTTTAACTTTATTTCCTCCTACCTATCAAATGTAAGACTGCATATTTATACTGATAATATGATCAGCTCTATATAAGCTAATCCTGAAATCTTTACTATGTACAAATAAAAGCATGTGACTCAAATGAAAAGGCCTCAAAAATTCTAACCAAGAAAATTAAAGGCCTTAAACCATTCAACTATCCTGACAGACTAACGTGACTCTCCTTATATTCAGTAGCCTGCTGGCTGCCCTGAGGTAACCCATGTCTTGCTTCTCAAGCTAGGAAAGACCCAATCCTATTTCACATCCTATTTCTATACAAAATCAGTGGCTCTTCAAACATCCACATTAGGGACCTAAATCTAAACAAACAAGTAAACAAGGCAAGCCTGAGGGATAGGTTCCTAATGCAATATATTTCCAGTATGTGGAATACGTTACCAGTACAGATCATATGAAGTACTACTTTGACTGCCTTTAAAGGCAAGTCTTTGGGATTTGATGGATCAGCATAATTTTACATCAGGGTAATCATGTACAATCTGATGTGGGAGGTGGGCACTATTAAGCACTTGAAAATGGTGGCAAGAACTATAAAGACTGCCTTCTTAAAGGTTCTTGTGGCTATGCATCTTGTGTTCCTTGATCCCTTACCTAGTACTGTTCCTATTTTTCAGTGCTCCTAATTATATATTGTGTGGCAAAACTCTTTAACTTGGTCTGTCTGTCTACATCTTATCTCCCCCTTAGCCATTTCTGTTTATTGCTAATTAACTTGTACTTTTCTTATTGTACATTGAACCAAGCATGTTAAATAGCTGTTCCTCTACTTAGTATATCTTATATTTAAATATATTTAACAATTGTTCTTATAGCTTTATCATCAGGATTCCAGCAGAAGTGATCACTGGTCAGTGAGACATTCTTTGTCATCAAGTGTAGAAAAATAAATAGTTAAAACACTTGAGATATCAACGTTTGTGCTGTGCTTTGGTTCATTGTTAGTAAAATAGCCTGCCTTAATATGAAACATAGGGGAACACCCCTCTGATGCTCCGTAGTTAAGTAAGGTTGGGTGTAATAAGCATTAATTTCTTACATTATTGACTAAGAAAAGCATAACAGGTCATCCTGAGAAGACTACATGTGCAATATTGCTATTATATTTAGTATTTTTTGGCTATTTTATGACTACCAGCATATTGCAATGGTCTTAAGCAGTGAGTCTAGGTGAATACCTTATTATTAATCAATTTGTCAGTCTGGAGCTTTCCTCTGTGACCTCTCCTTAAACATCTCATACCTTTCAACCTCTTATCACAGGAATTGAGGACATTGCCAAATGTAATGGGGGCCAAAGGCCCAAAATCAGGGACAGATTTTAAATATTGTTCTTATAAACTTAGAACAGTTCTAGAATAAGAGATGTTTTCGTAATATTCATTTTCTGAAGGATATGAAGTCTGAAACTCAAATTTCTGTGATTATTTAGATTACTGAAGTCCGCATAAATTTGCCAAAAAAAAAAATACAAATTTAAGAAGAGCAGATTAAAATACTAAACAAAAATCTGAATATTCTGGAAAACCATGGACAGTTGAGAGGTATGCATCTTTTTTGTGTGAGGTAGAGGGAATTCCTGTGGCTTGGGTTTTTCATACATTTGCTTTCCTGGTGTATATAAATCACTGACAATAACTAAGTTGACATAATTTTGTGGGTGTGGCAATAAAACCCTGAGTTAACAGAGAAACTAAAATACATAACAAAAAATATAATAAATAAATGTCATAATTTTTGTTTTATTTTTAAAACCTGTTGCATCTGTGACATCAGGAGTATACTCAGAATTGAAATGAAATGTAAAACTCAGATGTACTTTAAATTGCTTGTAGAATAAGATCTGATTATTAATTCCACTGATGTTCTCAGAAAGAGAGTTCTGAGCACTGATGAAAAGAAGGAGGCCTCACCCACTGAGAATATGAAGGAGGGCCTTTTAAAAAGGAGGCCAATATGCATAGCTGGCCTTAGGCATAGGCCAACTAGGTGGCCGCCTAGGGCGCCACTCTAGCAGGGGTGCTTTTCCAGTATTTATTTGGTGTAGTAAGACAAGGATGGGGGCACCAGGTAGTGTGGTAGGGGGTGCCGTGGAGCCCTTTTGCCTAGGGCACCAGTTGACCTAAGGCCGCTCCTGCCAATATGATTTCTGATTGATTATTGCTAGTCACAAATTAACTATTCACAGTTTTTACTTCTTTCATGTACTCTGTTCTGACACAGATACAGATAAATATGCTAGGTAATGTGAATAAAATGTGTTGCTAAAGTAAACCTATTGCCTAAATAACAGTAAGCATTACTAAATTGTTTATAGATTGAGTTACTGGTTAGCATTTTAGCTGATGGGATTTTTATGATTTTAACGCTTGGTAAGATGGTGTGACTAGGTTAGTATGTAGAATTTGTATGTAAAATAATATTATCTTATGTAAATTAGTAGAGATGACACATCGTAAAGTGTGTGGTGATAGAATTATATAAAGTAAAACTGGTTTTCCCATATAGAAATGGCATGTATGTGATTTGGTAAGAACTGCTTTTCTCACAGTAACAGCACTGTTGGTTAACATTCAGTTCACTTTGACCCTCTGTGTTATCATCCTGCAACTTTTGCTTCCTTTTTTACTTATTTTCTTCTGAGTCCCTTACAAATGCTACTTTCTTTGTTTGCCTATTTCCTCATTTTCTGTAGTAAACAGAGTCCTGCTTGATATGTCCCAGTTTTCTACAGAAAAACATGTAATTTGTCATCATCATAGTTTCCCATAGCTGGAGGTAGCTGATGCCACTCTCAGTATGTCCCTGCTCTCATCCCCCACCTTTTTCTCTGTTTGTCATGTCCAACTTTACTTACTATTTTACACCCATCTTCATTAGTACCAAGAGAAAAAATGTTATGTTTAAAAATATCTTAGTTGTCATGCTCTGCCTGTTCTAGCATCTTGTCAGAAACTGTAATATTAAAATACTTTAATAATTAAAATGCTTTGCCTGTTCTAGCATCTTGTCAGAAACTATAGTATTGAAATACTCAAATACCTCCGTAGTTAACTCTAATGACATGTACATATCTAGTATGGAGCTGTTACACTTTGAACTGTTAGCTACTGTAATCTTTAACCCTTTAAATCTTAACAAAATTGTATTCCTGTACCTTGACTGTTAGTTCTGATATACCCTACACAACATAAATGCATACGGTTACTCTTTTCTCCCAGATTAGATTTATAGAGAAAATTTTAGAACATTTAAATTTTCATTCTGTTGAGGCAGTGGTAAGTGAAATCTTGCCCTTACTTAAAATGTCTAATTATTGCTTTTGCTAAGGTAAAGCTTTTTAATTATTGGTTAGGGAAATTTTGTATATTAAAAAGAATATGTTTAATGACTTATTTTCTACTGATTAGTCACTGAGGTGCAAATCTTATTGGAAAACACTGATTGCATTTTAGTAATTTTTTTTAGAAGAACCATCTCAGTTGCAGTACAGCAGCTTACATACACTTGACCTAATCACGTAATCAGTGTGTATTATGGTAAAGATAGAAGTGTAGATAAGAAAAGAGTTGAACTAATAGCTTTGAAATTTCTTAACTGTGGCATATCTGTTACTACAGAACACTGGAATACTTTTACTCTTTGATGAGTTTAATAAAATATAATGTCTTAGAAAATTAACAAAAGATGATGGAATACTTCTAATGTATTCAATAATTAAATGTGAGTTTTTCTAAGCAGTGTTGATCATGAGATACTAGGTGTTGAGATAGATGGGATTTTATAGAATGAATCATTACCAATATTATCATCATATTAAAAAAATTCCCAAGATGGGAAACTGTCATACCTTAAACTTTATAAAATGTATTAATGACAGTTTGCCAAAAGAGCTTCTTTTATTATTATGGGGTTTAAATCATCTGGAAATTAACTGGTTTACTATGAACAAAAATGTAGTGACGTGGCTGATATGAATAGATTGGTGTATATTCTTTCCTCATGTGCACATTAGAAAAAGATTTTATTATTTTCACTAACTTTAGTGATCTCATGTCTAAAATGGAGGGGGTCAGCTTAACATAATGCATTCACAGTCAGTATTCAACAAATACATTGTGAGATGTAATTAAATATAGATTTACTAAAACAAGCTTTGGCATACTGCGGTGGTGATGCTGCGATAGCGTTGTCGCCTCACAGTTAGACATTGCCCGTTCGATTCTCAGTTAGAGCGTCTTCTGTGTGGCGACATGCTGAATGGGTGTTCCTTCGTTGAAGGTTGTGCGTTAGGCCCGGCAAGTCAGTACGTAAAAATCTACTGCCAATCATTAGCGGATCGGAGTTCCGCTGTGGCGACCCCTAACCGGGAAAAGCCAAAAGACACAACAACAACTAAAACAAGCTTTGGCATATATACTTTGGCATATTATAGCACCATACGATAAATAAAGTGGTGGTTGGAGCATGCTTCAGTTCATATGTGTGTTTTGCAATCACCATGCATGGTGCACTTGTTATTTTTGCACTGATCATATGTTTATACAATATTAATGAAGCCTTAATCCAGTCGTAATCTCATGTTTGATTTAACATTGCCCATTAAACAGAAAATATGATTAAACACACAGATTAACTATTTACACTCTGGTGTCAGGAATTAACTAGTGAACATATCTTTTTTATTTAAACTATATTAGAAGTTGTAACAGCTGAACCAGTGACATTTCTTGTTGTTATGGTGTTTCCTTTACTAAAAATTTATTTTTCTGTGTGAATGTCTTCTTCATACTGAAATTCCAGTACAACATCTCATATAACCCACTTTCTTCCCAATAAAGTTCTGTTTCAGATCGTTAATAGTTCTCAGTTTTATATTTTAATCTGTAATAATTTTCACCTCTCTTAGTGATGGTCTATCTTTGGTTTTCCATGTTCTAGTTATAGCTTTCTTACCCGCTGTCAATAATTTCATTGATTTAGTACATGTTGTTTTACACCAACTCACCAGAACATCTGTATACTGAGGTTACATTTTCTTACAGGTACAAGTTAGCTTATCATTGTAGTCATTTTTGTACTGAAGCAATTCCTTATTTTCACAGACTATATGCTCACAAGCACCTCTTTCTTTACCATCACATCTCAAACAGATGCCTGTTTTTCGCAGGAGCATTTTTCAAGTCTTGTAGAGGTATAAACAATATCCGTGTAAACATTTCCATGCAAAAATTCAATATTTTCTTGATTTAGTTGCATATCTAGAATTAAGATATATTTCTCTCCATTGATTACCTTTAATATATTTAAGTGCTTACTCCATGCTAGGCTAATGGGTTAAGGGCCCTTACAAGCTTAGCTAATATAACCTGATTTTAACCGATATATGTCCCTTAGGGCAATAAGATGTCAAGGATCTGTCCCTGTGCATTCAGCATCCTATAGATTGCCCCTCTCCATAAGGGACATATACACTAACCCAGGTGTGAATTTGTGATTCCCTATCCATTGATCCAAACTGCATTTGAAGAGGGCCTGGGAAGGGCTCTGCTTAATGTGACTAGGAAGCCTGTTCCAAAGAAGGCATAATCTCTGAGACACACATCTGTCTCTCCAGTATGTTTTGTTTGAATTGCTGACTGAGTTTAGAACCCTAGATTGGGTGACCCTCATGCTGTTTGACTTGTGGATGTGTATCAGCTTCATCAGGGCTGGATTTGTGAGTGCCTTGTAGGTCAGGCATAGGTCACCCCTTAATAGTTGGGAGAAGACAAAGTAAAGGGAAAAGGCTTTTAGTCTGTCTGCATAGTTCATGTTGTTTACATCCTACATTTTATTTGTAAGAAACCTATGAGATCACACCAGCTGCTGTAAGTGCCTAGTTAAGTACATGCCAAATGGTGCACTGTACTCAATTATTGGTCTAATGAGGGCTGAGTACAATTACTTGTATCTGTTTGCCATACCTTTACTTATAAGTTATGTCACATAAAAGGACTTTCTCACCACTGTGGACACATGGCAGTCAAAATTCAGGTGACTATCTATCTGTGTACCTAGATCGCTCACCTCTGAGTCTACTGTTAGGGGGTGTGCTATCAATGCTGTAATTTGCAAGAGTATTTAACTTCCCAAAGGGTATGATAATGCATTTTTTTCACATTTAGTATTAGATCGTGGTTTTGGCACCAATCATATGTCTGATCTAGACTCTCCTGAAGGATATATATATATCATTGGGGGATTCAATAACTGCCCCCAGCTTGCAGTCATAGGCAATGTTTGTCATCCAGTGGCCTTCCACATTAGTCTTGACTTCAGTGAAGTGCATTCTGAACAGAAGTGGTCCCAGCACTGTGCCCAGTGGCACACCACTAGTAACTGGCCTCTTGCTGGATCTGGATTCACCCATTTTAACCACGTGCCCTATCCTTGAGCCAACTGGATATCCATCTGGTGATGTAAGGCTTTATGCCCAGCTGTGTGAGTTTATTTATAATACAAGAGTGGGGAATTGTGTCAAATGCCTTGCCCAGGTTAAGGTAGGTAGTATGTACTGTTTTACCATCATCCAAGGCCTTAGTGACTTTTTCAAAGAAATCCACCAGATTCAGTAGGCATGACTTACCCTTGACAAAGCCAAATTGGGTTGGGTCCAGTGATTGGAGGTCTCCTATGTCATTATTTATCAGGTTCATGATTATTCTTTCCATGGCCTTACATATAAGACCAGTCAAACTTATGGGTGTGTAATTTCCTGGGTCAATTGATGATTCCCCCTTTCATGTAGAGGGATGCTGTTGCTGTCATCCACTCTACTGGGACAAAGCCAGGCCAGAGGTTGTGGTTAAATAGAGATCCCAATGGGCCTGATAAGTTCTGATTTAAGCTGTTTTAAGGGACAACTTGGTATATCATCAGGCATGACTGAAGCCATGTTTTTAGCTTTGGAGAATGCAGTGCAGTAGCAGCCTGCTCTTTGGTGATAATTGGCAGTGGAGTGGTGGAAGGTATTTCTTGGGGGAGAACTGGGGTTGATGGCGAGGTGAAATTTGAGCTTAATTTTTCAGCCAGCAGATTTGCTATATCTTCCAGATGAGTATAGGTGATGCCATCTACAACTAATTCCACGCATTGTTGGGCGTTGCCCTTAAGAATGCGGCCATAACTGAAAAAATGCCTTATGGTTATCCTTAGCACTGGAAACTATGTTTACCTCAAAGTCTGCTTTCAGAGGCTTGTCTAGTTCCCTGGTTTGCTTGCTTAGACTAATGAGGGACTTTTTGCTCTGTTGTGCACATTCCCTCTTACTTATCAACAGGATTTTCTTTCTTTTAACCACAACCACCACAAACCTCTACACATCTTTTAAACGTAAAAACACACAATCCACTGGTAGGCACAATAAAGGTGTATCCTCCACAAACCACGCTTCAAGAATGTATTAGAACTGGATAATAATTTTAATGTAGATGAACACCAACAGCAAACAGTACAGCAAACATAGATTGAACGCGCTTTCGTCTCTACATAAGAGACTTCATCAGAATCAATAAAAATTGTTAATTGATGCATTTATATACTTTTTGTTGGGTATTAAGACCTTAGCAACAAATTGAAAACAATTAATGTTTCAATCAAATGACTGAAATTACACTTGGGTGGCTCCTTTAACCATTTCAAAGCTGTTTAAAAATGCATACATACAATTCATTCATAGCCAACTGATATTCAATAAAAATAGGTATTGTCACCATTGCAATATAATAGTGCTGGATAAAAAATAATAAAAAAATATAAAAAATATATGTCAATGTAAGTATATATATTTTTTAAAATGTTAAAATATGCTGTGTATGTTAAAATGTTAATGTTAAAATGTTAAAATATTGAAATATATAAAGTACCGGAATCTGAACCTATAGAATTCATATGTAGATAAAAATACATATTTCTATATGGAAAATCAAGGAAACTACAAACCTCTATGAGTTAAAACCAAGTACCCAATCAATAACCAGGTGGAAATTTATTTGGGATTTGATGCCATTTGAAGTCATTTGATTGAAACATTAATTGTTTTCCATTTGTTGCTAAGGTCTTAATACCCAACAAAAAGTATATAAATGCATCAATTAACATTTTTTATTAATATTTTCTTTCTTTTGTTATGCAACCTATTAATACCAGGGGTCCAGGTGTTTGACCTGGTTTTATTTCAGTCTGGTACTGTTGTTTCATGCAGTTATTTATATGGTCATGCAGGACTTTTGCATATGTCTCTGCATAGAGTTCGGTGTTTTCTGGATTTGGGGGAACTTGGAAACTAGCTATGCTGTCCCTTAATGGGATAATTTACCTCAGAGACGTTCTTAAAGTTTTTGGGGTTAGGTGGGAGGACTCAAGGGAGACCACTTTATGATCTGATCTTACCAATGAGGACATTACACTGGGGAGGTAGGGGTGCAGCACTCTCTTATATTTCTTAGTACCAGATCTAGGATATTTGTTCCCCTAGTGGGAGTGCAGACTAGCTTCTCGAAGGCACTTGAATTTACAAAGTCAAGAAATCTTTGGGCCTGCATGTTAGTGGTCATGTATGCCTTCCAGTTAATGGAGGGGTAGTTCAAATCACCCATTAGTATGGTATTGGGCTGGATGGTGAGCCATTCTAGTAACTTTAGTTATGATGTATGGGTTTCCTGGTTCAAGGTGGGGGTCCTGTAGCTAGCAAGAATATAGTAATAGATTTTCCCATGGTTATTTTAACATGGAGTAGCTCAAACATGTCATATTGTTTGATCAGCCTTGATGTGTGCTTATCCTTTATGTAGAGAGATACACCATTGCCTTTTGCTCTTTTCTGTTCATTGGGTGGTCGAAATGTATGAAAGGCATTATAGCCATGCACTGCTGTAGTGCTATTCATGGCTTTAAACCAAGTTTCAGTAACTGCACAGATGTCAGCATTCTCCAGGGTGAGGAGATCTTCCAGGGAGTGCAGTTTCTTGTTGAGGCTCCTAGCACTGAGCAGTAAGACCTTAGCTTGTCCTGGTTATGGTAGAAGGCATGTATATTTGGCAATGCCTAAAAAGGTACTATAGGAGTGGATAATGTTTTGGCTAATATCCGAAAGCCTAGAAGTGACAGGTGAAGACCATTCCTGGCAAAGCAGTGTGACTTATCAAACATGTCCTCCCAGGCTGATATGTATTGGACTCCTTTGGAATGACACCAGTAGCTAAGCCACTTGTTAAAGTTGATCATTTCTACTGATATTGTGCTATCATCCTTGGAGATGGTAGAATGCTTATCAATGCTAGGGACATACCTGAATGTGACACATATTCTGAGAACTCAATCATGGCTCTCTTCATATAGTCCAAGGAGGTACATCTCAGGCCATTCAGGCCCACATGGACTATGACTGAGTCATACTGGTACTTAGGGAAAATGACCTGAGTGTTTGCATAATCTGGTGAATTCTGGCCCCTGATAGGCAATTAACTGCAACCTTCCACTTATCCAGCTTTGTAATAGGGACATCAGTTTGTCTCATAATGGAGTATCCTATGACCAGAATATTGGATTGTGGAGTGTTTTGCCTTCTGGGCTTGGTAGATGAGGCACAATGAGATGTGGTTTTATGTGTTGTGATGGGAATTTTCGTGTTTCCGTACATGTAGACTCTCCTGAGGATTGCCCCTGAGAGGCCTGTATAAGTCACTGACAATATGTTTGTTGCTTTTTGTGTCTGTATGTGACAGTTTAGCCTCCAGTGTCAGTATGTAACTACATCTCTTGCATACACTGTATTTGTCTGTTCAAGAATTAAGTGGTTGCCAGTTTACATAAGGCAATTGTTACATTGCCTCAAGATACCCATGTCCACCAAGCTGGATGTAGAGATAGCAGGAAAGTGCTCATCAATGGTTGCAGGTCCTAATGCATACCTGAAAGGATAGGAGTGGAGGGTGTTTGCAACTAGATGAGGGAAGGGTGCTTACTTGGTGTAATATGAAGCTAACCTAACCAACAATGCTGCCTAGCAGCAAATCAGATGCTGTCTGAGCAGCAATAGTCCTGGGTGCTATAATAAGGTAACTAGCACAGTAAACCTTCACAGTATAATGAAAATAAGCAGTGTTTCCAGATGTTTGCATCTATACAGGGCACTGGCACAGCTCCTTGCAAATATGCTGAATTTATACCAGCAGTGGAGATGCAGAAAACTGACTGCTGAGGCCTCTGGCCAATAAAATGACTATACTTTGAGCCCTTTTGTGTACTTCTCAATTTAGAGTGACCAGGTAAATACCTACTATCACTAGATGAATAAGCCCAGTCCTCCTAATGTAAAAGCACAGTAAAAGAGTGTCCGGAGTAAAATGCTATCACTGGGGTTGGGATGGTGGCCTAACGGTTAAGGTGTTTGCCTCACAAACACAAGGTGCAGGGCTTGAGTCTCACAAGGGATAATTGGCTAGGCTTACAATGGCTCGCAAGGTTAGTTAGCCTAGCACTAACCTATGAACCTATAAACAAACTTAAAAATACAGATACATCAGTGTACTTTAAACAGCTTATAAAAGTGTGATTCCTCAATAAAAGTACATTGCCTTATAGAAATTAGCCAACAGCCACTCAATTATGCAGAATTTATAAAGAAACTAAAAACAAGTTAAGGTGATTAATAAGCCCTCCAGCCAATACAACAACTACATGCAAGAATCTCTAGTGTGTCTCCCCAAACTAAACAGACCAGGCTACCACCTACTGCCACTAGATGGAAAGTCCACTGTCATCTTGATGTAAAACACATAAAAGAGCTTGCTAGAGTGTAAATACACTGCTTTATTCAACAGTTAGCTAGATAATTAATTCAGAGCAAGTAAGTCAGTAGAACAGACAATGACAGGCAAAATGCACTTTTTTCAAAATAAGCACACGGAAAGGGAAATAAATAATTTAAGATATATGGATAGATGGATAAACAGCAGTGTAGAAAGGAAGGAGCTTATAAAGCTCAATTTATAATAAGGGTGGGCAGCTTAATCACCAAAAGCAGATCAAGGAATAGGAGGGTGAATGGGAATAACTAGCAGGGAGTCACCAACAGTGATTGTAGTTTTTGTAGGTCTTCAGTTTTATCAGAAAAGACAAAGACACAGAAATTCTCTGTGCATTTAAATATCACTCAAGAAACAAACTAACCAATGGAAAAACATGTGAAATGTGCAGCCCAGGTAAATTAAGTGTCTATCTGCCACATAGAACAAAATACCAGGAAAAGCAGATTTCTTAAAACAGAAAACAAAATGGTGCAGGTAAAGCAGAAAGTAGCTCTATCAGTTTAAGCAACACACAGACAAAAAAATATAGATTTACTTTCGTCACCCGGCAGGGAGTCACCAACAGTACTTGTAGTTTTTGCAGTTCTTGAGTCTCATCAGAAAAGACCAAAACCCAGAAATTCTGTGTGTATTGCCTTTTCAAACATAATATTTCATTATATGCTGTGTTCTTACTACTCTTTTCTAGTGCGCCATTTTGTTCTAACCTTAGTTGCAAAATATACTATTTATGGTTTAACAAAACTACTATATAAACGGTGCATATATTCCTTGAACTCTAATGTTAGACCTGTATATGCAAATTGATCTGAGTTCAGTAACCTCAAAATTGGTCTAGCTTCATCCCATTGTATTCCCTCCACTTGTTTTATTGTCTGCTCTCAAATCTCAGCTCTTTGTTCTTCTCTAAATGCTCATGACATTCTTGACTGATCCTTCTTGTTGCTATTTATAACCTACTGGTATTATTCTATTTTACCAAGGTCTAATTTCCTTTAACATAAAGCCCTGCTTAATAGGTTCATAGGTTCATAGGTAGGTACTAGGCTATTGGCCCAAGGGCCTACGTAAGCCTAGCCAGCAAGGTTCCATGGCTTACGCCACCTAAGAAAGTTATTTTCCTGTGCCACTGACACAGAAGTGATCCCCGGGATGTATTTCCTATTTCCCATCCACTCATCAAGATTGTTCTTGAAGAGTGCTAATGAAGAACTTTGCTTGACATAGATGGGTAGCTTGTTCCAGAGTATAGGAAGTCTCTGGGACAGGAATCTATCCCTCCAGCATGTCCTGTTTATTGTGGTGACAAGGTTTAGGTTGTTAGAGCGTGTAGCTCGGAGGGATTGGGATTTCTTTAGGTGTAGCATGTCCAACAGCTCTGGGTTTGACATAGCTTTATATGTTAGGCAGAGATCACCTCTGAGTAGGCGATATGCTACGGAGTAAAGCTGGAGTTTTTTGAGGTGGTCAGTGTAGGGCATTTATTTGAGGCCAGTAATCCTTTTTGTGAGGTACTTCTGTGGCCTTTTCAGCTGCTGCAGATGTCTTGTGAGGTACATTCAAAAAGGGGCATTGTACTCTATAATGGGTCTAATGAGTGACGAGTAGAGGGGAACAATGACCTCTTTTTTCCTGGATGAGAACCCTTTTATGATGAGGTGTGCCACGTAGAAGGACTTCCTGACTACTGTGGCGATGTGACTATCAAAGGAGAGACTACTGTCCACTTGGGTCCCAAGGTCTCTTATCGTGCATTCGGTGTTAAGTAGATTGCTGCCTATGTTGTAGTTCATGGGTACAGAGTCTTTACCAAAGGGGATGACACTGCACTTTTTGACATTGAGCTTGAGGCCATGGCTCTGACACCAGGCATCTGTCTCAGTGAGGCCCTTCTGTAGGATGTCCACATCATTTGGGGACTTGACTATGGCTCCTAGTTTACAGTCATCTGCGAACTTCATTAGCCAGAGGTCTTCTATGTTAGCCTGTACTTCAGAGAAGTAGATACCAAACAGGAGAGGCCCCAGGGCGGAACCCTGTGGTACTCCACTTGTCACTGCTTTGAGGTCAGATTTGGAGTCTGCAACTTTTACAGTGTGGGTTCTGTCAGTGAGCCAGTTGGCAACCCATCTTGTGATGTAGGGATTTATACCTAGTTTAGTGAGTTTAGCTATAATTCCAGAATGGGGGATGGTGTTGAAAGCCTTGGCGAGGTCAAGATAGGCTGTGTGAACCACCTTACCCTCATCCACGGCTTTGGTGACTGCCTCAAAGAAGTCGATCAGGTTCAGGAGGCATGATCTGCCTTTCACAAACTCGAACTGGGTGGGATCCAGAGTTTGGAGGTTACCAATGTCTTTGTTTATGAGTTCCATGATGATACATTCCATGGCCTTGCAGACCAGGCTCATCAGGCTAATAGGTCGATAGTTCCCGGGATCAGTGGTGGCTCCCACTTTGTGGAGTGGGATAACTGTTGCTGTGCACCATTCAGTGGGCACAAAGCCTGATGCAAGGCTATTATTGAACATGGTGCTTAAGTGGGGAGCCAGTTTGTTCTGAAGTTCATGTAAAATGCAGCCTGGGATGTTGTCCGGTCCCATGGATGCTGTGTTTTTGGCTTTAGAGAGTGCAGCTTTTACCTGCGTAGTTGTGATTACAGGAACTCTGCATTCTTCCTGTATAGATATGGGCCCTATAGGGGGTGAGAGGGGGGTAAAGTTAGCACTGAACCGATCTGCCAGGATATTAGCAATATCAGTTGGTTTTGTAATTTTCATGCCTTTGTGCTGTAACTCAGAGCAGATCTGGGTGTTGCCATCTAGATTCTTGACATAGCTGTAAAATTCTTTGTGGCTGTCCTTGGATTTAGTGATGATTTTGTTTTTGTAGCTAGCTTTGGAGGATCTTATAAGGGATCTCAGCTTCTTACTGAGGCTGACCAGGGAGCTCCTCCACTCATGTGATTTTACTCTCTTTTACAACAGTTTCTTCCTGCTGTTGTACAGTTTGTTTATGGCAGGGGACCACCAGATTGGCTTCCTTTTTTTGGATGATAGCGTCTTGGTTCTGTTTGGGATAGCACGATCTATGCACTCATGTAAGTATAGAGTGCATTTGTGTAGGATTCAGCACTTCTGTCTTAAGAAGCATGAAGTTGGTTTTGGAGAAATTTTTTACTGTGGTTTCCTTAATGCTTTAGTATATACAAGGCTGTGCTTAATGTTCTTTATATTCATTTTCTAAATCTGCTCAAATGCCCATGTGTGATCCTGTTGTTAACTTGTTGGGCACTATGTCTGTTGTGTGCTTCCATTTGGGCATGTATTCCATGTACTGAATCAAAGCTATTAATCTAAGCTGAGTGGCCTAATAGTACGCCTCCAAATCTCCTCGTACTTTGGCCAGTAGTAGTTTGGTTTCCAGTTGCACTTCTTCTTTTTTGTTATTTCAAAGTAACACCTTTATTTCCATTTTCATATTTATCCATATCTAGTCTCTTGGTTAATACATGTACGCCGGACCTAATAAAGAAACAGTGGGACCAAAACATCTTAATTGCTTGTACGTTATTATCAATGTCCATAAATAAGAGTCTCTGTAGTCTTATCTTACTTATAATACTTTGAGTAATTTATTCCCACATTTCCTTAGTTGCCTGCTCAACATTCCATTTCAAACATCTCATCCTGTCATGACCCCACAAAAAAGGGGGCTCTCTATGCTAAGTCATATGTTGGAGCATAATTTATTACTATACCCTTTGCTTTTACTTCATTTATTTTATATCATGTTATTTTAAAATATTTCTGTTTATCAGATATAGTTTTTATATCATGTTCTGGAATATATCATCTGCAAAAAGGGCTGTTTTCTCATTAATATTTCTCCATTTACATACAATTATGGTTCTGATGAAAACTTAATATGTGAATTAGATGAAAACACTTAATAGTTCAATAAAGTGATGTATATTTTTATCATTCTATTGGCGGACATTTGCTGTGGTTGCATTGTGGCCTTTTTGTTTGTTTTGTTAGTATATTTTCATAAATTCCCAACTCAGTCTGAGAAAATGTTTTTTCTGAATCCAGGCACATTAACATTAATATATTATTATTTCCCAAAGCATCCTTTTAAATCAGAAGGATTCTGTTAATATTGTCAGATGTTTACATACCTTCTATAAATCCATACTCACCCAGGTCTGTTATTGTCAGCATATCTTTGCTATTCCTTTTTTTTTTTGCCAAAATCATCATAAACACTTTGTATTTATTATTCAGAATTAAAATGAGTCTATAACACCCTGAATCAAGGAAATCTCTCCCCATCCTTTGGTATATTTAACACTACTGCATCTTTCCAAGTCAAGGACACATCCCCCCAGAAAATGAAAGAAGCCATGAGAAACCAGAATACATGTAAAACTCCTGGTAGTGGAGTTAAAAGGTATTAGCCAGAATGTTATTATTTTCTGCTCCTTGTTTTTCCCACACTCCTGTTGGAATTCCATCACTACCAGGAGTTTTACTTCTGTTCTAGTTTCTCATGTCTTTTTTCATTTTCCTCTGTTTCTGGTATTAATACCCCTCATTGTACTATTGTTACCCAAAGAAGTTGTAATTGTCTGAAATATGATACCATTTTTAGTGTGGTACTCTTAACATCCACATCATGTTAATATGGTGTACTGCAGTAATCCACCAAGGCTCTATCTTGGGTCCCCTCCTATTCAACATCTTTACGAACGAACTCTTCACCTCTTGCAGACAATCTTCTCTTATACGATATGCAGACGACTCTCACTCATCTCAATCTCCAGTAGTATCACAGACCTTCTCACCCTTACTCAAAACTCCTTTCTATCCACAGAGAAATGGCTCTCTGACAATCTGCTTATCCTTAACCCTAAGAAGACCAAGCTCCTGCTCTTTCTCCCCTGCTCACTTTCCAACCATAAATCTACATTTACCATAACATCCTCTAACAACACTATCATAAAACCTGAACCTCACACTAAACTGTTAGGCATCATTATAGATGACAAACTCAAATTTAACTTACGCTTACTGCAAGGAATAAAAAAAATACCAGAAACTTGGCTTGCTCTATCGTAACAAAATATTTCTCACTCCAAATGCTAGCCTCACCTTAGCACAGTCCTTCCTCTTGCCCACATTTCTCCATGCAGCCCTCATACTAACCAAAATACAAGCTACCACCATGAACAAACTGCAACAAACCTATCACAAAATTGCAAGATTCATTACAAACTCCCCCTACAACTCCCATCACTGCCTGTCCCTGAAATCCTTACAATGGCTCGAATTCCCTTAACTACTGCTACTTTCTCAATTTCAAATTATTCACTCCATTCTATACAGGCCTTTATCCTGTCCAGCTCTCACTACTCTTTTATCTACCTATACCCCTTCTAGAACTCTCCGCACCTCTAACCAACAACTTGTGAATGTAGATCATCCAAAGAAGAACATAGGCAAACTACAATATAACTGCTGTATAGCCCACACTTGGAACAAACTTCCTCTACACATACGCTCCATCATACACCCTATGCACTTTAAAAAGGAATTCAAACATTATCTTCTCAACACCAAATCATGTCTCTGCTTAGAACCTACCTAATATTTCCCCTTTATACAATGGTGCTTCTTCCCTCTGAACTCCTGAAAGCATCTATACCTTCCTATGAAGCCTAGGCAAGAAATCTGATCACTTGTATATCATTTGTTTGATCACATGTATATAACTTGCTTGTACATATATATATAACAAAAAAAAAGGGGGTTCATATACTCATTTCTTTGAGACAATTCTCTTACAGTAATCTAAATATGTTTGATTCATATTTGTATTAATATGTTTTTATTAATATGTTTGGTTATGGTACTTTCTATTTTTGTTACCTATGGTATCCTAAATTGTTTTGTAACTGGAGCTTTTCTCCTCGGGTCCCCACTGAAACCTAGCTGGACCTACCCGGTTAACAAATGTCAAATAAATAATTATACCATGACCCCCCAAAACGTGCATGCTGATTGGCCAGCGTGCACATTGTAAATCGAGTTATACTAATGGAAAAAGGTCCGTCACCGGACTTTTTCCATTAGTATAACTCTACTTTTAAAACACTGTCTCGCTATGTTAAATGGGTTTAACATAGCAAGACAGCTTTAAAATAAGCAACGGAGATCTCCGTTGCTTATTTTAAAGCTGTCTCGCTATGCTAAACCCATTTAACATAGCGAGACAGGTTTTAAAAAAGCAACGGACAAAGCAAGATCTCCGTTGCTTTTTACTGTTCTATGTTAAATGGGTTTAACATAGCGAGACAGTTTTAAAATAAGCAACGGACATCTCCGTTGCTTATTTTAAACTGTCTCGCTATGTTAAACCCATTTAACATAGCAAAACAGTAAAAAAGCAACGGAGATCTTGCTTTCTCCATTGCTTTTGCTCACAGCTCTGATGTACTGCGCAGCGCGCAGTACATCAGAACTGCCGGATGCCAGACATCTGCGGAAGGGCAGTAAACAGGCATTATACTATGCCATTATTTAAGAAAAGTAATAGTTTCTTTTCTTAAATAATGTCATGGATAATAGCAATAACCACTTCTGGGTGTGGGTAATGCTGTATTTACCACGGTTGGCTGTTTGGTCCGGGCTCGGGACCAAACCATGCCAACCGTGGGTAAATCCAGCATTACCCACACCTAGGCGTGGGTTATTGCTATAATAATAAATAAATAAATTACATTCATAATTTTTTTCTGTGTCCACTTCCTCCCTGCCCTTCTCATAAATCCTTTTTAGTTATCGTCCTTTCAGCCTTTTGTTGCCTCAGATGTTGAGCCAACATTTTGTTGCTCTAGGGTTATTGTCTACAACTAGATATTTTAAAACTACTGTACTATATTCATTCATGTTTTCCAAGTACTCTTGTACTGACATTATAAATTCTTTTAGTTGCACTTCCACCTGTTGTGTTCCACTTAGACGTCTCTGCTTTGGTAAATATCTTACTTTTAAAAGCTCTCTGTACAGCTGCTGTGGCTGTTATTCCATATCTCATTTGCCTTCCTTGTGATCACATTTCTAAGCGATCAATATTGGCTGCTGTCCATAAAGATAGTGTCCAGAAAAGCTTTTAACTATACCATAAATGAACCTTATATTTGAATATGTGAACATTTTTAGCCTGTCTAATCCCTAATGGAAGAGTATTTCTTCTTCTTTCATTTCTGGATTGAAAGAATGAGATACCTATTTATGGCTGATTTACCTTTTATTCCACTATGTACTCATTGTTCCATATACACCTTTCATATTTTCTAAAACAAAGAGCAAGAAGGTCACACAGAAAAAACAATCAGTAAAAACTAAATGAAAACTCCAGCCAAGTTAGAACTTCCACTGAGTGACCTCTCAAACCTCTTGAATCAGAGGCACATGGGATATATGCAAATAACCCTTATGAACATCAGGTGTTTCAGCTATATGGCGATTCTGAATGCCCATAACTTATTTCTTTTTAAGTCATTTGAATGGACAATTTCAGGCCAATAAAGCCAAACCCCACTAGCTGTGGATATGCATACTTCGGCCTTGTTATGACCTCATCAGCACAGCACAAGCAGATTGTTTGACTAAGCATAATGTAGATGCTGAGTGTATATAGGCTGTATATTGTATAAACAGTTGTTCTCACACTTTATTCTTTTTATGTTTTTTTCTTTAAAACTCTATTTGTTACTATGTTTATTAAATTCTGGCATGAATGACTATTGTTTCTATATGTTAAAATCAATAAAAATTGTTTGAGAAAAAAATAAAAGTACAGTTGTCATTAAGTTATCTGGTGTATTTCATTTGGTGCTGTGATTTGCAGCAAATTACATGACATGAAATGAACAAAAAACAGTAACTCAACGTCCAAACAAATTTAAAGACAGCAGAGTAAAACAGCAATAAATAAGGCAAAGCTTTTGAGTTAAAAACTCTTTGTCAATGCTTCATACTAAAATCAGCTAATCTCTATATTTAAAGAAGTTGGCAGCCAATTAAAAAAATCAGTCACATGATTTGCAATAATGGTGTTCGTCTGAAGCAATATAATTAAATATATTAAATTGTTAAGTATAAGACTCCATACAATAATAAACGGATAAATATAATCATGAACATATTCAACAACCCAGTAGTGAATAAATAATAAAAGACATAAAAATCATAAACAATGATAGATAAAAGTTCATAAAAATTCATGCTTCACCTTTAAAACAGTCTTGGATACTATTTGTACTATTCAGGCATAAAGCCTGTTACAAGAGGTAATTTATTTCCTTATTATATACAATACATTTGAAATACTTGCTAAATCATACATCTGTTTTAAAAATTATTCTGAAAAAGAAATACATTTGTTTTTGTGTTTTCAGGGAAAAAATATAATATATATATATATATATATATATATATATATATATATATATATATATACTTTATCTCTGAAACTTGTCTAGTGTGCCCACCCAAAAATTGTTTAAAAATTCTGCCAAGACAAGCTGTTAGGCCAACTTCAAGTGGCATAAAATAAAGTAAAAAGCTATGTAATGCACCACTTCCTGGCTTATTTCATTATAAACTGTCTTGCAGGCAAGTTGCAGTAATTCAGGGAAATGGATTCACATAATTTTGGTTTATTAAAAAAAGGAAAAAGAGCAATAAATAAATAAATGAAAAGTCCCTTTCTTATTTAAGACAGTTGTTGTTGTTTGTCTTTTGGCTTTTCCTGGTAAGGAGTTGCCACAGCGGAACTCCGGTCCGCTAATGATTGGCAGTAGATTTTTACGAAACACCGAGGTGCCAGCTCGACACCCAACCTTCAACGAAGGCACGCCCATTTATGCACGCATGTCTTTTGAATGCTACCCAACCGCAGGGAGGACATGCAGACTCCACACAGAAAGCACTTCCAAGCCCAGCCGAGAATCGAACGGGAGAACCTCTTGCTGTGAGGTAACAACGCTACCGCCGTACCACCGCGGAATAAACTCAAACTTCCTTATGATGTGTTCTGCTGCCAAAAACGCGAAGGAATTGCCAGCAGAATCAACATAAGCAGCCTTAAAAAGAGACTTTAAACATTTTCAGCCTGTTCCAAAAAATAAAAAGTGACACAGCAGTTTTTTTCCCCATCTAATTAGTTATTTTTTTGTCAACCTCTTTATTGCCATAATATGCGAAGAACTATCCAAACTATAAACTGTATTGTTTTGTTTTCAGTTGTTTCAAATCAAACGATGTAGAATCACCATTGCTAGCTGTTGTATTCTGTGGTTATGTTGCATTAAAGTATAAGTAAGTGCAGAGCAGTATGCAGTATGCAGAATGAAACTGGTAAAATTCAGTTAGTGTAAATTTCTTACAACATATGTTCCATGCTAAAAAAAACACAAATGCAGCTATTTTAGAGAATGCATATAGCCTATTGGACTCTATAGGTAATCTTTAGTATTATAAATCTGCCTTTTATTTCATTATACATGCAATAGATTAGTATCACACTAGCTGTCCTTGTGGGGCATTTTAAGCCTAGCCAATTAACCTATGTGAGAATCAAACCCTGTACCTTGTGTCTGTATGGTAAACACCTTAACCATTATGTCAACCTCCCACCATAGGTTTGTTTATTAAAAAGGCACTCCATATCAAGTAGCCCTTGATCTCACATTATCAAAATGGTACCTGACAATTAACAGGGCAAACATGCTGTTTGTTTAAAATAATATGTCAAAATCCCCAAAAATCATTCAAAATCATATATTAAAATGAATAAAATCACACACAGCTTCCTACTTATACCAGTAACTTTGATAACTTTGATACAAGTTCCCTACCTGGGCATCCTGAGTTCACTTAGAGACTCTGGTCATCCTGGCGGGGAGGGGGGGTTTGACTTGCTGCAAAGGTTACAAGGTTACAACTAGTGGAATTCCAGCCAACCAAATAGTAAATATTACTTGTGTTTTATAGCCAGAACTACTGGTTAGTATTTCAGCCGATGTTATTTCTGTGATTCTAAGGCTTGTTATGACAGTATGAATATGCTTCATATGTTATCATGTAGGGTGTTATATAAAATAGTAAAAAAAAATCATATAAATTAGTAGAGATTGTAAAGTGGATGGGAAACTACAAGAGGCTGGCTGTGAAATTCTAGCACAAGCTAACTATACTTGTGGGTGCTCATAAGCATTTAAATTCAAGACCGTGTGTTCATCTGGACATTAGTTGCCTAAAGTGGTATACCATCATTCTTTTCATCAAACATGTATGTGTGTGTCGATTATATGGTGTACTGTAATTAATCACTGAAACTTGTCGAATACCTCTGTGAGATTACAGTCCATATACAAACTACATAAATAATCAAGGCGTAAGTGTAGTCACCATGAAGGCCTATGGCCACAATGAAAAAGTAAGCCTCAAGGTCTTAATCAGTTACAAGTACATTCCTGTTCTGCTGAATACCACACTTTTCATCATCATCTCAAATTCTGAAGTGTGTGTGTAACCAGCTTGTAAATTCAAAGATGAGACATAGCAGAGAGAGTTCTATAGTAACTTTAAGAGTGTAATGTCTTCTGCCACAGCAGTCTGAGAGGAATTTTGCTGAGACTTCTTCTTTCAGATCTTGTCACCTCTCGGTTAATGAACTGTATTAAGTCACTGGCCCAGAAAGGAGATATACCA